>NW_027397064.1:15159181-15387373 GCF_003265705.2 Callorhinus ursinus
TTCCTTCCTTCCTTCCTTCCTTCCTTCCTTCCTTCCTTCCTTCCTTCTTTTCTCCCTTCCTCCCTCCCTCCCTTCCTTCCTTATTTATCTATTGATGCATCTTTAGTTTTTTTTTCAATTTTTAACTATATAAATAACATTCAGTAAATTTTAATTGCGTATGTGTCTTTATGCATTTGTATTGGAAGGTATATAACAGAAGTGGAAATTGGGGGCTATAGGCATGCACATCTTTAACTTTACTAGATATTAATCAGTTATTTGTTAATATGTTTGTAGCAATTATACTTCCATCAGCTGCTTTGCAACTTCTCATTTTCTCACATCCTAATCAATATCTGATATCCCAGTCATTTTTTTTAAAGATTTTATTTATTTATTTGATAGAGACAGACACAATGAGAAGGGAACACAAGCAGGGGGAGTGGGAGAGGGAGAAGTAGGCTTCACGCGGAGCAGGGAGCCCAATGTGGGGCTCGCTCCCAGGACCCTGGGATCATGACCTGAGCTGAAGGCAGACGCTTAACGACTGAGCCACCCAGGCGCCCCACCCCTAGTCATTTTAATGATTAGTATTCTATAGTAGGCAGTGTTGTCTGATTGCTGTTTTTATTCATAATTCCCTAATTACTAGTGAGTTTGAGCAACTTTTCATGTTTATTGACTATTTGTTTTACCTTTCTTCCAAATTGCCGGTTCATATTTTTTTTCCTGTTTTTCTATTAGGTGTTTGCCTTCTTCTCATTGATTTATAGGAATGCTTCATACATTTCCTGATTTCTAATCATTTGTAATGCATATCTTCTCTCATTCTGTTACTGTTTAACATACTGTTTAACTTTATTCATAGTGTATTTTCTATACAGAAGTTTTGTATTTTGATGGCATCAGGTTTGTCACATTTTATTTTATAAGTTCTAGCTTTGATGACTTTTTTTTACATTATGCAATAAAATATTTTTGAGGGGCACGTGGGTGGCACAGTCGGTTAAGTGTCTGCCTTTGGCTCAGGGCATGATTGCAGGGTCCTGGAATCCAGTCCCATGTTGGGCTCCCTGCTCAGTGGGAAGTCTGCTTCTCCCTCCCCCCTTGCCCCTCCCCCCACTCCTGTGCGTGCACACACACTCTCTCTCAAATAAATAAATAAAGTCTTAAAGAAATAAACTTAAAATAAATAAATAAATAATATTTTTGGGTGGCTCAGTCAGTTAAGCATCTGCCTTGGGCTCAGGTCATCATCCCAGTGTCCTGGGATTGAGCCCCACGGCAGGCTCCCCATTCAGCGGGGAGTTTGCTTCTCCCTCTCCCTTTCCCCCTGCCCCTCCCCTTGCTTGTGCTCTCTCTCTCTCTCTCTCTCAAGTAAATACATAATTAAATTTTTTAAAAAAATATATTTTTTGAACAGCTATTATATTCCAGGCACTCTTCTAAACACTGGAGAATATGGTAGTCACAAAAGCAGTAGGAAAGATAGGCAATAAACACATAACCTGATTAATATAAAATTTAATGCCAGGTAATGATAACTGCTATAAAGAAAAATAAAAAATATAGAAGGCAGGATAACAACATAGTTAAGGGCACAGTCTTCGGAGCTAGACTGGTTTTGCATCTTGGTTCTGCCATTTAACAACCTCTGTGTGCCTCAGTTTCCCCACTTATATAATGGGGATGATAGTAATGCCTACCGGACAGGGTTGTTTCAAATAATTAAATAAGCATATCTATATGGTATATAAAGTGCCTAGCATATACTAAAAGCTATATAAGTGTTTGTTAAATAAAACAAAATGCAGTGAGGTTAAGACCAGATAATAGAGAGGGCATAGGGGCATGTTATATAGACTCTTGATAACAAACTTGACCAAGGAGGTAGCATTTTCGCATGAAATGAGCTGGGGAGATCCTTTATGTTCAAGTTGTGAAAAACTTAAGATGTTATTCTGTAATTTCTTTTAACAATTTAAATTTTACTTTTTCATTGTTTGCTTCTAAACCCATCTGGAGTTTAATTTCATGCATGGTGTGAAGTAGGGATATAATTATATTTCCTTCCATATGGAGAGCCAGTTGTCTCAACAACATTTATTGACTAGTCCATTCTTTTTTTTCCTGATTTACTAATTTCTTCCCTATTATATATGATAGTGTGTATTTAGTTGAGGACCTCCTGTTCTGCCCCACTGATCTATTTGACTATCTCTTTCCCAATACTGTGTAGTCTTAACTAGTAAAACATCGTAAGCTCTGGTATTTTACAGGGCAAATTCCGCCCACTTGCTTTCAAATTATCTTGCGTGTTCTCATTCATTTATGTCTTCATATAAACTTTAGAATCCCTTCGTTAATCCCATGAAGAATCATACTGGAATTTTTTTGAAATCACAGAGTTTGGTGGAGACTAACACTTAAATGTTTGCTCCCTTGGAAATGATGTACACAAACATTAAGTTTTCATTTTATGACAATTTTAAAAATTTTCTATGTGCAATTCTTGTAAAATTTGGTTAACTTATTCCTAATTGTTTCATAAGTGTTCATGGCTATTATGAATATCTCCTTATGCAATTTCATTTATGAATTAGTTATTGCTTGTGTATGAGAATGCTATTGAATTTTGATATTTATCTTATATTTTGCAAACTTTTTTTTTAAAGATCTTATTTATTTATTTAGCAGAGAGTGAGCATAAGCAGGGGACGTGGCAGGCAGCAGGAGAAGCAGGCTCCCAACTGGAGTCCATGCGGGGCTCCATCTCAGGACCCTGAGATCATGACCTGAGTGGAAGGCAGATGCTTAACCAACTGAGCCACCCAGGCGCCCCTGAATTTCCCAGTGTTCTAACCTTTCTTGCTAGTTCTAATAGTTTATCTGTAGAATCTCTAGGTTTTTCTGTAGAAATAATGAAGATATCTGCATTTGCAGATAACATCTTTTCTCTTCCTTTCCTAATCACATATTTCTTTATTTTTTAAAAAGTGATTAGAATGTCCATTACAATGCTGAGTTAATGGGTGGTAGAAGACATCTTTATTGTGCTCCCAATTTAAAGGGAATTCTTTGAAAATTACATCAATTATGCTTGTTGTAGGTGTTTAATTGGTGTTCCTTTCCAGATTAAAAACATTCCTTTTTATTTATTAGGAATTTTATCAAATGATTTTTCTCATTTGTGGTTTTTCACTCTTATTTTTTTAAATTGGTTTTGTGATGTCGAATAGTTGTAGCACTCCTCAATCAAGTCACTTGATTATGTTTTCAAATATACTGCTAAATTAATTACATTTTATTATTTTGAGGATTTTTGTGTCCGTGCTCATAAGTGAACTTCAATTTTGTACCTGTTTGCTGTCTGATCTATTCCTTCCATTTCTGCTCTGTGTAATGCAGGAAACATTTCCCATTCTTCAATGACCTCTGGCCTCCAGGCATATTTGGCAAATGAGAAGTACTGGTTGTCGATTGATGGGTGGGTAAGAGGAAGAAGCAAGAGTCTTATGACTCCAACCTCTGGCCAGAGTATCCGGTGGTGACTGTAACTCCTGTCTGGTTCCATCTCCAACCAGACATGCCTCTCTCTGTGGTGCCCAGCTTGGACCAGATAACTCACCATAGTTCCTGCTTCTGCTGGGTGGCCCCTAATTCTGGACTCCGGTAAAATCCCCTTTGTCTTTGTACATTTTGTCCTAGAGCTGATATTGGTTTCCCACTATAGCCAATCTCTCAATACCTGCACAGTCCCCTCTCTGGCCTTTTGAAAATATGTTTGTTTATTTGTTTTAGTCACCTATGTTACCACTGATCTATGTTGAATTCTCTGTGCTGAAAGCATTTGGAGGGGTTTGGATTTTCCTAGTGAGATTCTGACTGGTACATCCTACAAAGTTATATTTATGTACTCTTCTCCTTCCATTTTATATCGCAGCATATCCTCGTAGAATGAAACCAGGAGTTCTCACTTTGTTTTCTTGGGCACACTTTGTATGAGATAGACATTGGCATTGAAAACCTTTTACGATGGGAGGTAAACTAAAGAACCTACATTAAAGGTAAATAAAAATTGTATTATTTTGTTTTCTCAGATTATGTTTAAAAGACAGCCAAGGTTGGATTTACTCCCATGTGTCTTTAAAAAGCCCCATAACCATTTTCCTTAGAGTGGGGGTTTCTTTATGTGAAGTAAGTAGTATAATCAGCAAATTCTTTATTTGAATTTAACTGGCAATCTTGTTTGCTTTCAATCCTTTTTCTAAACTACTGTGGAAGTCGGGTGGAAGATTTTAGTGCTATGTGTACCTCAACTGACAGAAAAGATGCTCACATACCTGTAAGGTGTCATTAATTTTGTTGTCATTATTATACAAGAATAATTTTCTTTAGTAAGTGGATGATAATTTCATGTAACTCCACCCAGCATTCCTACACCCCCCCTTCCCATACTAGAGAAAAGGAAGTCACTGAGACATTTTAAGCTTTGTTATTCTAAGCGTGACACACAAGAGAAATAAAACCCGTCTGATGGAATAATTGGATGCTGATAGTTCAATGTGTAAGTAAGTAAAGAATTATTATTATACTGGCAATGCAGTTTTATTTCTGCTCTCTGCCATCTCAACCTTCAAACATTTCTGTTGATGCTATACATATTTTTTTAATCCTTGGGGAGGTTAAGAATGATGTTTTTCCTTAATATTTATTAGGTAGCACTACTTCAGTTCTCTACATACATTCTCATCTAATACTCATCAAGCCCTGTGACATGTATTATTGAAACCTTGTGACGGATGAGAAAACTAAGGCTCACGATGATTAAGTTTTACCCCAAATTTGTAGAGTCAGTAAGTATCCAGTTCATATTTTAAAACCAACCCGTCTGGCTTACAGAAACACACAATAGGTACCACACCACCTACTGACCATGGTTTGTTGTTTCTATACAGAACCCTATATTCTAGGATTCTCTTTTAGGTAAAGGAGCACATCAGAATCACATTGAGGATTTTTCACAGTATACAGTCGGCCAGGGGGGCGGGGTACTAAAACAGCTAAGTACCTCTTTGTCTCACTACCCCACACCCACAATTAAACAGTGCTGAATATCAATCTTGGGTATTTTCAAAAGCATCCCTTTCTCCTGTGGGGTATGTATTAAGAGTCCAGATCATTTAATTTAATAGTCCATGAGATTTTTCAGGTCATGGTACATTTGAGAGTTTTCTGACATATACCGGAAGGAAGGAAGAAAGGAAAGTTCGAGGAGAGACAGAGCCCTCTGACCATCAAACACCTGTCATCCCCCAGATGTCTGCTTGTTTATATAAGTAACCGTGCACATATCTACAGTCCATACACACAAAAGTCACCCTTTCCCTCCTCTTTACTGGAGTACTCATTCCAACCTTTCTTGCAAGATGTCCAAAGCCGGGGTAAACGACCTGCCTTCTCACTATTCACTGAGATCATCATTTTGGTTTTAGGATAATTTTGTCTGCAATGACTGGGAAAAACTCCAACATATGCTCTGCTTTGGAGTGCTCACTTCTGTCCCTGGGTCTGGGCATCCAGCTCTACTCTTCAACATGAACACGAATAGCAACTCCACAGGATTGATGAAGCTGGAACTGAATGCCAATTCCTCAATCGGCAGCAAGGCTTCTCCTTAAGAAACTAGTCTTAGGTGCCTAAGGCACCAGAGCTCTGGCGGGATCCGGAGAAGTTGCACAACGAGAGGCGCTCTTACCGCCTCAGAGACCACCCTCAGAGACTTTTGTAGTGAAAACCTGTCCACGAAACCAAATGAACAGCTGAATTGCAGAGTGAATGTGGAATCATAAACAGGGGCTCAGAATCATGAGCTATTTAGAAACCTTTTCTCACTTTTTGGACTACACTGTTCTCTAGTAAAAGGAATATTTGTACTCTTGAACAGTCTTCCCCTTCGGTGCCACATTGGTCTAATACTAATACTGATCTTCCACTCAACTTTTCAAGATGCCATAGTTCTTTTCGCAGACTTTCTGATTTCCATTGTGTTTCCTGATTTTCAGATTATGTCACATTCCTGATCTTTCAAGTTCTCTATTAGCATTCCTACTTAATTCCTTGAAATTAAATAAGAACTATAACTTTACACATTCTGGGTCATGCTCGTAAGTGTGTATGGTTAATTCTTGCTGCCAATTCACTCTCTATTTTGGCTAGAGACTGCTTTTATTTTGCACTTAATTATATCAGGGGTGGAATGTTAATACATGTTGTTTCTTTACCAAGGTCACTGGTCTGGGAATCAAGAATCTTTACATAAAGTTCTCTTAACCTCTGTGAGCCTCAATTTCTCATCAGTAAAGTAGGGAGTTAAGAGTAAATGTATTTCTTTCCTTTGTATCAATGTCTGCAGTAGTGCTTGGTATATAATAAGCACTCAACAAATTAATGTTAAATTAAATTGCATTATTTATTTTCTCTCTCAGTTCCATCTACTGAAGTGAAAAATGTTCACATCATTGCTGTTACTTTAATTATATAGGAATACTAGCAGGGCTTCCTTTAAAATGCAGGGAACATGACAAAATCAAATTGTGAATAATATAACTCCAAAATGAATGTCAAAGGAATTTCAATTTTAATATAATGACATCAAAGCTGGCTTATGAATTACATGAAAAAAATCAGCCTCATTATTTCAGTGTTACACCCTTCTTGGACCCAAACATGAATTACTTGGTTTGATTACCTACCTTGTTTACTGCACTTGGCTCTAAGTGACTTTTGATTATTTCCAAAAATCAAATCCATCTTCAAAGGATAGGGATTTCTTAACATTGAAGGGATTCAAAAGATTATGCATGGGCTCTGATCTGTAGGCAACAGAAAGTGGACCCGACCACCTGTTATGAATTAATAAGCAAAAAACCAGATCAGGATACCTGGATTCTAGCCCTAGTTTGCAAATAATTAGCCGGTTGTAGGCAAGTCACTTTACTATGAATCTTAACTTCTTTATTCATATAATGAGGGATTTAGCTAGCTGATTCCTTCCAGCTCTACTATTTTGATTTGAGTCTAGTAGAAAAATGCGGGAAATGCATTGTTCATATGCAGAATCATCCAAATTCTAAAACTCTGGAACATCACTTGTTATTGTTGAGTAGTTTAGAAATTTATTTGGGAACCTTTAAATGGGAAAAAGTAAAAAGGAGTTGAAGGATAATTGTTATTTTTTTATAGGACAAAAAGGTCACTTTAAAAAGCCATGCAGTGCCATGTTGTAAGCCCCATAGAATCTAATTAAAGCTAGTTCAAACAACAAAGAAATGTACTGGTTTATGTAATTGAAATGTTTAGTGGAAGGTCTGCCTTCCACTGTGTTGGATTCGTGACTTAGACAATGTTCCTGGGGTTCCAGTTCCTCCATCTCTGTCCTTGGATTGGCCCTTTCCTCGGATCCTACAAGGTGGCTCCCTGCCAGTACCAGCTCTCCTCTCATAGAAAATAAAATTTCCAGACCCTAGAGATCCATTTTATGCTATCCTAAAGAAAGAGACAGGTTTCTTCTAGTAGCTTTTGTAAAGAAGAAGGGATATTCTCATTCCCAGAAACCGAAAATATCTATTATCATGTGAGCTCTGACTGGGTAACATGCTCCTCTCTGAGCCGGTCACCGAGGTCTGTGGAATCAGATATGAATTTTGACTGAAGCCAATCAGGACTTGTTCCTAGAGCTGAGGATGAGGACATTTCCACCCAAACTATATGATGGGAAGTGGGTAGGTAGGATGAGTTTCCTCCAGGGAGAAATCGTCACCTGAAGGAGGGGATATGGAAGCTAGGGGACAAACATAATAAGTGCTTGACTCCATATTACATCAATAACGGTAACTAGCATCTTTAAAAGTATTTATGAATTACTAAGACCTTACATATTAATAGCACCTCGCAGTTTATGGAGTGCTTTAGCATCTCCGACCCCCAAAATACCCATGTAGGAAAGATAGGGCAAGAGTTCCATTCCCATTTTACTCACAAAGAAACTAAGACCCAGAGGATAAAATTCTATGTTAGTAACAGACCCAGGACTGAAGTCTCTGGTTTTCTAACTCCAGAATTCCAGCCCT
Organism: Callorhinus ursinus; assembly: GCF_003265705.2. Lineage (NCBI taxonomy): Eukaryota > Metazoa > Chordata > Mammalia > Carnivora > Otariidae > Callorhinus > Callorhinus ursinus. The sequence continues at coordinate 15,167,296 of NW_027397064.1, forward strand.
CTTTAGATTGCCTGTGTTCAGATTCCAGCTGCCCCCACCTCTTGGTAAATGCTTTGGCTTCTCTAAACCCTGGTTTCCTCATCTGTAAAAGGGGAAAATTGTAATCCCAACCTCATGTGTTTATTGTATGCAATAAATGAGCTGTTGATTTATTTAAACCATTTAGCACTGTGCCCAAGAGACAGAAAACATTCAGTAAACTTGAGTTGTTATCCCCATCATCATTGTTCCATTGCAACTCTTTGGAAAAACATTCATTGTGGAATCCATATTGTATCTCGTGACATGCTGTTGCCAAGGGCCATCTCACTATCATTATCATGTCTCACCTAAATATAGGACTGAACTTTATTCTACAGAACTTGCTTTGTAATGCAATTTATTTGTAACTCCCTAGGCATTGATTGCCACTAATGGGGATTGGACTAATTACATTTATTATGACTTTTGAATAGTGGACACCTGCATGTTTTCTGGCTGCCCAGGACTTTTTATCTCTCTTCTCAAGTCTGGAGACTTCCCTGGGTCATGAAGCCCACCTCCCCAGTGCTAGTGAGTTTCATTTCCCAGTCTCCTTCAAAGCTGGGGCTCCAGCCATCTGATGATCCCCATGGGACTTCACTTCAGAAGTGAGCACAGCGAAGGGCTAGTGACGCTGAACTCTTCTACTGATGAGTTGGGTGGTAGAGTTGTCTGGTTCTCAGGTGGCAGCAGTGCAGAGATTTGGTGTCCAGTCCTACACGGTTTCCATGTGGCAGGGGCTCTAAGGAGGAAGTAATAGTGTTTTCTCTGTAAAGGCTCCAGAATGTGATGAGGTTTTACTAATCATAATCTCTATGGGCTCATGTCACCAAAACTTCCAGTAGATGTTTTCCTGCACAGTATCCACACCTGATTCTCTGGCTTCTAGTAGACTTTCTAAGCACTTAACACCTTGCAATAATTCCCTTTTTTGTTCAACCAGGCAGAGTGGTTATTGTTGTCTGCAACTAGACAGCTGAATCACATACTGAGTTTCTACCACAACCTGTCACTCATCCTTACTAGTCCAGCTCTGAGAAGGTTGTCGTGTGGGTAGGAATATTTTTCTTATAAAATATTTTCCACTAGTGCAAAAGCATGGCCTTCTACAGGGAACAAAAGGAAGTTAGGTACATAATGTGGTGCTGATGGCATTTAGCACAATTTATGTCTGAAATTTCTTGATTTTTTATTATCCAAATTTCCCAATTATCCTCTTTAAAATATTGATTTTTTTAAATTAAAAACTATTAGGAAAAAATGGATTGAAAGTGACTCCATATTGTACATTTGTCGCACGCAGCTTCTCTTGAAAGCCAGTTTCATCAGAGAGTCCAGTGTCATAAGGTTTTGACTACTGCCCCTTACACCAGAGTATTCATGAATTTGAATCAGGCTCTTAAATTAAAGAGCCTTTCAAACAACCCCTTGCACTCATGGACCTTTTAAGACTAATTAGGCATAATTAGTAGTATTTCTCTGATATTTTCCATTTATTTTCTGATCTTTAAACAGCTATAAGGCAGAGATGTTAATAATTTCTGAAGTGTGAGGGAGGTCAAGTCATTCAGGTGCTGAAAATATGTTTCCTAAGCAAAAAAAAAAAAGGAGTTGGTCGTTTGTGACTATTTTAGATTGAATTATGAAGCTAAACTCAGTGAGCCACATTTTGCCTTTGTGTATCTGTTTCAGAATAGTGGGGCCCATGTTATTCCTTTCCATACTTGTTATCTCTTGGCAGAATTTCAAGAAAAATATTTTCCATTTAAGCTCACACCTCTCCTCAAAAAATGTCCACAAAAGTAGTATTGGCAATTCCTGAGTTGCTACTCTAGCAGAAAAAAAAAAAAAAGAGAGAGAGAGAGAGAGAAAGAGAGTTTTTTTTTTTTTTTATTCAGAAGGAAAAGATCTTGGAAAATATCAGTAAATATTAGTAAATTCTTCCCATGTTGACTTATATTAACTTGTTTTAATTTTGTCTGAATGGTAGGCCAAATTTTGGTCCACACCGCTCAGATAAATTCAGATAATATGAGAAATATATGTATGTACTTGTTCTAAAGTTAATTTTAGTGCATATGTCCAATTGTCTCATAAAGTTTATTAACAAAAACAGTAGTTCCCTTGTTTTTACTTCTAAACATAATTGCCCCATTTCTTTGAGATTATCATTTTAAGCTCTTTCAGCTTCTTATGGAAATTCAATCCCTATTCTTTTTTTTAAAATATTTATTTATTTGAGAGAGCGAGAATGAGAGAGAGAGTACATGAGGTGGGGGAGGGTCAGAGGGAGAAGCAGGCTCCTCGCTGAGCAGGGAGCCTGATGTGGGACTCGATCCCGGGAGTCTGAGATCATGAACTGCGCCGAAGGCAGTCGCTTAACCAACTGAGCCACCCAGGCGCCCTCAATCCCTATTCTTAAATAATATTATTATAATGAATTTTATCAGCATTATATATAAATTTTTGAATACACATAAGCTATGTATGAAGATAAAGGCAAAGATTAAATGATCTTATACTACACACACACATCTCCCCCACTTTCAGGCTTCCCTTTTATCTGATTATACATATTTACACGAAGTGGCCTCTGCTGAACCAAGACACATCCTACGATTATGTTTCTTCTTTCATACCATTCTTTATTACTCCTGAGGTTAATAAACACCTCTTTTTTCTTTTGCTTAGTTTTCTATGTACCTACAGCAATTTTTCCCCGAGAGCTCCGATCTATCTGTTAAAAACAAATCTATTAAATCTACTGTGCTTATCTGTGATATTTTTTCCAAGTATTTAATTCATCTGATAATCCGTCAGTCCCACTTTCTTCTGGAATCTCCCTTTGTGGAGACCATCATTTCCTTCTCCAAAGTGAAATGCTCTTTTGGCATCTTTGTACTCCAACTGGGGTGGAGTGTCCTTGGTCTTTTCCTACTCTGATCTGGAGGGGGGCCTTTTTTGACCTGGCACTGACTGTCTTCTGGAGATTATCTTGTTCTCCTAGATAGGAAACAACATAGAAAACATGAAACAGAAATGAAGTTGCATGGTGTTGACTGACGTAGCCATAGAGTTCATGTCAGGGTACATCCACGTAGCAGAGAAGGATGGATGGCTACAAGGGCCATGGAGAGCATTTAAAGAAGTTTTGCTCTCCTTTCATATTTCTTGTAAAATGTGAAATCCATTTAGATTTCTACATGAAACTATTTCATGGCACATGGACACTGTTCTTTGAAAACAAGGTATTACTCAATAGGTTCCCATTGTCTTAGGTTAAAAACAAAGTCCCTAAGTGGACCTGTTAAGTTTCTAAGGTCCTGTATTATCTGGCCAGCTTCGAGTGTCACATTGCTCCAGTCTCTTGCTCAGTCCCATCCATATGGGACTATCAGCAATATGGCTTTCTGTAGGTGCCTCACACATGCCCCAACCCCAGCCTGTACATTGGCTATTCTATCAGCCTGGTGTGCTCTCCAACTAACCTGGCCCCTCTTCTCCTATACCTGGTTGACTCATTCACCTCTGCTTCAGACCTCACTTCCTTGCAGAAGTCTTGCCTGCCGACATGGCACACAAAGCTAGCATCCTTAGTGATGTGTTCCCCTGGGGCCCTGTACTCTCTGCATGTTGTCTTGACCACACTGGGAATTTAAGTATTTGTTGGTTATTTGATTGACTCCCCCAAGAGTTCACTGGTAACAGAAGAATTGGGGGCTCACTATTTTGTTTGTTTGGGCTCAGTATTCATTCCTCAAGCCCTAGCACAGTCTCTGGAAATAGAAGGCCCTTAATAATTACTGACATGAATAAATAGCTAGATAAATAACAGCTAAATAATTAAAATGTGATGAGAAATAAGCATGTCAGGGTGGCTTAATTTGCTGTACATTGGACACGAGATAGTGCCTGCACATGGTTTTCATTTAGCAGATATTTCTTGAATTAATGTTTTAATTGATGAAAATTAACTTGGTTGCTTCAAAGTAACACGTTAGGATAGGTTTGACTCCCAGAGAAATTCGTGTATGGGCCTATATATTTCAAAGTTCCCAGGATCTAAATTATCGTTGAATTCAGATGCAAGTCCATTATATTATTATTTTTACATTTGTCCAAACCATTCTCTCTTATACTGTATCTATACAGTTATGAATACTCATTAGGTCCAGACTGTACAAATGCATTACACTTGACCTTTGTTTTGTGTTGTTGAGATATCACAAAGTCCATGAGGGAAAGCCACGTTCTAGATATCCACAGAAGAGCTCTTCAGGTTTTCTGCTTCTGCTTATTTATACTCACTTTACTAGAGTTTTAACAAGCTTTGTTATCCATATTCAACTTTGCAAATTGAAAGGGTAGAGAGAGTTTATTAAAAAATAAAAAGGGTAGGGTGCCTGGGTGGCTCAGTTGGTTAAGCGACTGCCTTCGGCTGAGGTCATGATCCTGGAGTCTGGGGATCGAGTCCCGCATCGGGGGGGGTCCCTGCTCAGCAGGGAGTCTGCTTCTCCCTCTGACCCTCTTCCCTCTTGTGCTCTCTATCTCTCATTCTCTCTCTCTCAAATAAATAAAAATCTTTAAAAAAACCCAAAAAATAAAAAAAATAAAAAGAGTAGATTGCAAAGAAGGTGACAGAAAATCTTCCAAAGGCAAACACAATTAAAACACACACACACACACACATACACACACACACAGTAGTGATTTAATTAATTGCTGAAGTGTTCTACATTCCTTGGTTGAATCTAAGGACATTTAAGTAGTATTAAAGTAAATGATTTGCGTTAAAATGCTTTTGACTAATTAAGAAATAACCAACTCGGTTTAACATGCAGGGAATGACTAGCACATTTTCAGAATGTTTCATTTGGAGTAATTAAATAACCCAGTTCCAGGACTTAAGGGAATTTGCCCTCAGGGATTTCCAAAGCTTGGCTTTCTGGAAGGATCCAATCCCCAAGGATTCCAAATGACCAAGGTTTTATTATACTTCCTGAGCTAAATTTCCTGCTGATAATAAAAAAAAAAATAGAGGGTTTCCTGTTTGGTTTCCCTTGTTTGTGTGTTTCCATAGAATTCATGGTAGCCATAGAGTTTCAGACAGTGAGAAAGAAAAATTCAAAATATGAAGAAATAACTTTCCCCATGTTGAGGACTGAATTTTGAAAATGTATATGTAGTTGTGTATGTTGTCTTTGCCTGGGCAGTGGTAATGTTAGTTGAATATTAAAGATGACTTGGAAGACAAGAATAACTAATAAAATACTAGGAACCACTCTCTTTTAGGCACTGTTGAGAAAGGTACACTAGATTTTTATTGAAAATACCAAGTCAAATTTAGAAGATATAATGGTTCAAGTATGAATTGTGCTATTATCCACTTCTCTGAACAGATGGTATGAACCATCTTAGGCAAAAGTTTTTTTATGGATTAAGTATGTTATTCAGCCTACCAGGTTGCCAAGGTGTGGACAAATGCAATAAGATATAAAACATAAGGTGGGTTTTGAAAAGAAAACAAATACAGGTGTCAATCACCATGTTTTGATATGCTCATAATAAAAACAATATGACCTTGTTGGCATGGACTCATTTATAATTATACTGGTTTGCAACAATACTTCTTACTTATATTAATACCCCAGCAAAAGCAACTAACCATAATGGCTTCAAATGAGGATAGTGTTAATACTAATTGTCAGGATTCCTAATGTCTTGGGGTCTAATTTCCATTGGGTGTAGTCAAATTTCTTTCAAGTCTTAGGCCTATTTTAGTTGCCTCCCACATTGTTGAAATTTGGAACAATACTAGCATGTCCCCTTCAGCCAAGTTGGGGTGGAGACACCTTCCTGTACATGTCTGCTGACCCAAGTCGTATTCCTGCCTTTGAGCTGGAGGTGAAGAGACAGGTAGTTCAATTCCTTTGAACATTTCTATTTCTTTGTTATAAATTAACAATGCCAGACAAATTTAAGTATTGTAAATAAAATCATCTGAGCAAAATTGCCAAAGCATTTAAATGCCACAAATATTTACAATGCTCATGAAACGACAAGTTTTCTTATGTGTCACCCTTTCCAGATTTGCAGTGCAACTAGATTATGCTGACACTTGGGAGCTGGGAACTAATTAACTGGACTCCTCTTAGACCTTAGTATAGAATCTGCTAAATGCCATGTCCTGAACATCCTCTGGGTTTGGGAAGCAAAGATATGTGTATACAGATACGATGAGTGAGTAGCCTTGCTCCTCTCATAAATGTTTAATTTTTCAGCCATTCTTTCTCTACAGCTGGTATTGTATTATTTAAAACTAGTATTTTTCCAGGGATGTTAAGGAATTCAAGTGACCACAAATAAGGAGAAGCAACAGAGCATTTCTTTTCTTTTCTTTTTTTTTAAGATTCTATTTATTTATTTGAGAGAGAGAGAATGAGAGAGCGCACATGAGAGGGGGGAGGGTCAGAGGGAGAGGCAGACTCCCCACCGAGCAGGGAGCCCGATGCGGGACTCAATCCTGGGACTCCAGGATCATAACCTGAGCTGAAGGCAGTCGCCTAACCAACTGAGCCACCCAGGCGCCCAACAGAGCATTTCTCAAACACATGTGAGGGCAGGAGTCTTAGAGGTGCAGGAGAAAGTAAATGGTCTCCACGGCGTAGTTATGAAACTGTAGAGGGGCTAACCCACATATTTCGAATCCTCTGCATCTGGGGACCGACATTTCAGCGATGCAAACATGGTTCTATTCTCAGTGGATAGCTCAATGAAATCTGTGCTTGAGTTTTGGGGGGAGATGTCAGCAATAGGTTCTAGACAGCAAAATTTCAAAGCCTTTCCTCTCATGATACTTGCAGCTCTATTCAAGCAGACTAAGTGAAGAAAAAGCCAAGATTTTGCTTCTCTCATTCCACCTTTCTATAATTCTTCAAAATTTTCTCTCTCATGTAAGTATTCTAGATTTCTAGAGCCACAGACAGTAACAACTAAATAAAGATCACTGAATTGTCAGTCAGCAAGCTGGTAGGAGTAAAGTGTTTCTGGCATAAGAGGCAGACCAGACTGAAACAATGAAACCAAATAAAAGGATTCTATTTTGATGTGCTTTACAAAAGCATTGACAAAGTGCTGGCTATTTTCTTCCTCTTCATCTTCCTTCTCCACCTTCCTTCCTTTTAGTGAACCTTCCCACATTTTTCTAATTGATGTAAGCCTGGCTTGCACATGCCAAGTGAAATAATGTTGGAATCTATTGAACTTCAAATATAGTATTTGATGAGTGATTCCTTGTTATCTTTAGTGGGAACTCTTTTTATCAAGGCCCCTAAAAAAGGATTAGAAAAATAATATTGTATAAGAAATTTGACACATAAGCAGACTGGTAGTTGCTATAAATCAGAGTTAACATAATACATAAAATATTTTTGTGCATCTTTTTTCCTTTCTTATTGTATAAGTCCCATTCCCTAAATCATCATTTTAAAGACATTTATAATCTTGCCAACAGTACTGAGAATCTTCTGCACAAATATTAGGGCCTGGACCTCATAAGATCCAGGAGGCAGAGAAGGGTCCAGAGATTTCTATAACTTGTAAACAAGCATTGAATTTTTCCAGGGACAAGATGAACCCTGACTGCACTCTGAGGTGCCTGACTGGAAAATCTCACGCGCCCATGATGTTGATTTATTAATTCCTAATAATCTTGGACATAGGAAAGAGGATGCATGCTGAGATTCTTACACCCCGGTAAAGGCTTTTAAACTTTTCTATTGTTCCCTATTTCCTTGTTCATTCCCAACAATATTGTAATTGGGGCCAAATTTAGCCGATCTTTAGTATAGTTAAACAAAGAAGCTTTGAAAGACAGCAAGAGAAAATTGTTAACACGAATGCAGAAGTAGAAATTATTCAGGATTTAAAAGTCTCACTTCGGAAGGCTAAATTTAATGGGTTATTAATATGTAGCTAAATAGCACAAAAAAACTGTTAGAGCAGGGTTTGACAAATTGCGGCCTGTGGGACAAGTCTGGCTTGCTGCCTTTTTTGGTAAATGAAGTTTTTAATTGGGGCACAGCCACGCCCATGTGTTTAGGAATTGTCTATGGCTACTTTCTCAATGCAGTGGCGGGGCTGAGTCGGGAAAGAGACCATATGGCTGGCAAGGGTCCAAATATTAACTATCTTATCCTTTACGGAAATAGTTTGCCAACACCTGTTTCAGACATAAGCATTCTTTATTAAAATGGTCTCTGAGTACAAGACCATGGAAGGAACAAGTCTTGGAGTAACTGATTTTCTTGCTTCTCTCCCTCTCGCTTTTCCCTTGAATGTTGTCATGTCCCAGGGACTGGGTAAGCTCTTCAGATATCTTATCCCATTTAATTTTAACATTCCCTCTCTGAGGGAGACACTATGGATATTCTTATTTAGTTGAAAGAGAATCAGGTTTTGAGAAGCTAACTCACATAAGTTACCCAACTAATAATTAAGGGATTAGGGACTCAAGTGTGTCTGACCATAATACATAATACCCAGGTTTGGAGTTACAAGTACATATTTGCATATATACAAGCATTCTCCAGAGGGGTTGATATGATGATTAGATAATCGAATGCTTGTAAGATATCTAAAAGTGCCTGACATAATAGATGCTTAGTAAAAGTTCATCTTTGCCCTCTTCTGGATTTCATTATCCTCATTGAATCGAGTTGAAATGGATTTTGAAAAATTAATATATATTCGGCTTGGGTATAGCATACCTAATTTCACTAAAAGGCAAAAGTCACAGGACTTTCTTCTGCCTAGGAGTGGCCCGCCATCAGCAGCCCCTGTGTGCTTTTGTAACCCTGTTGTAGTGAAAAGTGGCCTTGAGCCATCCACATGCTCCTCCCCAGTCTCAGTTAGGAATGAGGATGAGCCTCTGTGACAGAGATGATTGGTGTTTTTAAGCTCCAAGCTATGGTTATGAAAATGGTTTTATTTTATTTATTTATTTTTTTCTGTTCAAAGCTCACTGCCTCCTAGGGGACCAACTCCTTGAACTTAGCATCATTAGCACCATGCTCTAACCAGCTAAGCTAATTGTCCTATTAAGATTCATAAACTCAAATTCAAAAACTCTAGGGTAGGAAGAGAAGCTAACCAGATTCGTGTAGGCTTTTTAGTTAGCTTCATTGATTAGATGACTCTCTTTCCCTGTATGACTGGGCTTCTAAGTAACACATTTTTGTACCACCAAATTATTCTGTTCCATTGTTTTTAGAACTAAAGTACCATTGGATTTAGGAGTATACTGAAAACAAATAATAGAAAATTTGGAATTGTATGCTGAATTCACACATTATATGCTTCTGTGTTTTACAAAGGAGGTGGAGGTTGAATATACTTCATTCCTGCTGGAGAAAGGGAGGGTCGCTGGCCTCTCAGCTGCAGCCCTGGGCAGGGAGACAGGTTGGCGTTCTATTCAGACACTTACCTGTGTTCGGTTTTTCAACAGCCAAACTGAGATTAACCCTTACCTCAATCAGACTGTCTGTCCATCCATGCAGATCTACCCATACCTGGCAATGAAAAAGAGACACATTCTAGATACTTATTAATAAACATAGTCTTAAGCTTGTAGCCACTAAACATTTATCTAAATACCGGGGGAAGGTCACTATTAAAAGATTTTGTGACTTGGATATTAAAAACCCAACTTAATGAGATGAGTAGAGAACACATTTGGTTGGTTTCCTACAAAACTGTTCTCTTTTAAAATAGTTTTACTGAGATATAATTGACATACAGCATGGTATGTTTAATACGATTTGACTTACATGGATTGTAAAATTATCACCACAATAAGTTTAGTTAATATCTGTCATCTCATGTAGATATAAAAAAGAAACAGAAAAAATATATATTATTTTCCTTGTGATGAGAACTACAGGTTCTCCTTGTAGAATCTACTCTTTTAACTTTCATATATACCACACAACAGTGTTAACTGTAGTTATCCCTAGTATTTATTTATCTTGTAACTGGTAGGTTGTACCTTTGGACTACCTTATAATTACTGTTCATTTTTTTAAAGACTTTATTTATTTATTTATTTAGAGACAGAGATAGCGATAGGGAGCGTGAGTGGGGAGGGGAGGGAGAAGCACACTCCCTGCTGAGCAGGGCTCAATCCCAAGACCCTGGGATCATGACCCAAGCTGAAGGCAGACGCTTAAACTACTGAGCCACGCCGGGGGCCCCCACTGTTCTTGAATTCTATTTTGGAAGCATGCTATCGTACATGGAGATTCATGATCAAAACAGGCCTATTAAGTTCACTGTAGCATTTTTGTTAAGAGTGTTCTTGACTATATGGCATTCTTCCATTTTCGTAACTTGAGAGTAAACTCTTTGGCCCATACTCATACCAGGAATATGTGTTAGTCACCTGAAAAAGTGTCCTTTTGTTTTCTTAGGGACACTGTGTATCAGGTATTGAAGCTTGCCCCTTTCAGTTGGCAAATCAAAGGCCAAAGGCCAAATCGGTGATGTTTCCAGAGCACACACAGAACTCGTGCCTTCAGTCTATATGTCCTTGTCTCGATTTGAGCCATGTTTATTTGTATTCTTTTGTAAATCCATGTTCCTTTGTTATAACATCTCTACTGTTTCTCCATAAGGCCCATTTTTGAGTGTGTACTTAAAATATGGAGGATACTTGAGCAGACAAAATTTGATCACTTGGTTTGGTAAATACACAAGGGAAATGCGTAGGTTTGGGAAATACACAAGGGAAATGTGGCATCTTCCCAGTCTGGGGTTCACAGCAGAAATCATTAATCAATAAAGATTCTCATTTCCACAAACGTTAGACACCACTTCAGATTCCTTCTCAATCCACGCTTCATATAATCACTACCAATTAACTGAAATTGGCACTCAAAACCTATTTACCATTTCTGCTTTAGAGGTTTTTCTCCGTGAAGTTTTGTTTGTTTGTTTGAATGTTTTTTTGTTTTTTTTTCCAAATATATTGCCTCTCACCTCTAACTTCAGTAAAATTGCTTTCTGGTTTCCTTAATGTGCAATACAACCTTTACATCCATTAAAAAACAGTAAAATAAAATGGTACTATAATAGCAACAATATGTACATTTAAAAATAATTTAAATAAATAATAATCTTTCAGAATGTATCTTTTCTTTTCTTTTTTTTTTAAGACTAAGAAAATACATTTCTTGTTCCCTTGGCCCATGAGACCCCTGACATTTAAGAAGTAGAATAGGAGGGCTATACCTTCCCTCTGAACTACCCTGGCTCTTGAGGATCGTGGAAACCTTTGTCTAGGTGTGACTTATCTCAGCCATGTTTTGTGTAAGGAAAATGATTTCCATATGTCCCCACCACTTCACAGCCAAAACATTTGTGCACAGGTTGGGTGAATGCTTCCCACAGGGTGCATTCCCTTGGTTTCGAGTCATGAATAGAAAGGCTCTGGATTATAGAAAAGAATTTGACTGTCGTTACAGTGTGTACACACACACACACACACACACACGGGCACGTGCATGCATTTTCACTGTATCACAGTGATTTAGAATAACTTTGGGTTCACTATCTAGATATACATGTTCTAACGAAAATGCCATCATCAGAGCTCATGAGTGAAATTAAGTCAGTGTTATATCATAGACAACATAAGGTAAAGTATCAAAGGGGAAACAGTTATAAAAATTTATTTTGGTGTGTGTCTTGGAAAATCTCAGTGGTCCAAATATGCTGCTTGCCTTCCTGTATTTCCAGCTCCCCAGAGTAATGGCCCATTCCAAAGCCAAGCAATTTTGAAAATTAAAAACATATTTTATTAATAGCTCAAATACAGGAAGAACACAACAGTCCTTCCTGGTGATGTAATTGAACCTGATGATTTGAATTAAGAATATGCTAACATCTGGTAGTACCCAAAACATGGCCTATTAGAAATGGAGCAGGCTAATCTCTGAAGCAACATTCACACATTCTCTCTATTTTTTTTAGAAACAAGAAGTCTATTCCCCCAACAGGTCTGTATCATTTTAAGAATATGTATATTTAAAGAAATAGCGAATGTTTGGCTTTAAGGCTGTGTTCAAACTTACAGAAACAGCAGTCATACAAAAAGGCTTCTGAGGCGTCCTGAGTGTCAAGACAGGAGGTAAAAACAGAAAATCCCTTTCTCTGATGTTATAGCAACATGCTTCTATCAGATCAGAACCGAGGGAATGTGTATTATGCGGCATGACAAAATTTGGGATAAAGTACATAGATAAGTACTTGGATACAAAGTTAAATTGAGGTAGGAAACCCTAAACAGGTCTTTTATTGTGTTGTTATTAAGACATTGTCAGACCTTGAAAGGAATTAAATTATATCGTGGCAATTTGAAGTTTCCCTTTACATGCACACACCAAATAAGGGAGGGGAAGAGAAAACAAAACAAAACAAAATATACAAAATTTCTTTCATTTCAGTTTTCAAGAAAAGCCTCAGCAGGGGTTTTCATTTGATAAATGCAAAAAGACAACCTAATAACAGCTTGCTTTGTTCCAAAATTAGGAACGGAAAAAGGTGGAAATGAGCGTGTCGCAGAGTTTTTAGAGAAAGGACAATTTGGTTTCAGGACTGAAAATTCAGACAATTTTTTGTCCGGAGTGTGGAAAATTACTAGAAAGGTTACAGAAGGGATTCCTAAAGTGGCTTCAGGCACCATTGTGCCAACTTTTGCTTGTTTGTTTGTTTGTTTTTCCCTCAGCAAGTGTTCTTATTTTTTTTTTTAAGATTTTTATTTATTTATTCATGAGAGACAGAGAGAGAGAGAGAGAGGCAGAGGGAGAGGCAGGATCCCAAGGAGCAGGGAGCCCGATGCGGTACTCGATCCCAGGACCCTGGGATCATGACCTGAGCCAAAGGCAGACGCTTAACCATCTGAGCCACCCAGGCGCCCCCATCAGCAAGTGTTCTTAAAGAGGTATTCTATTTTTGAGTTTCTCAGGAACAAACACACATCAACAATTTTCTTTCCAGAAAATGTGCCCTGTGTTTCTATTCTTTACCTTTCTGTCATAGAAATCTGCCATGCTTACCTAGGGCACAAATTAAAGCCATCCTCATCATTCTTTCTCCAGCTAGAGGGCACATCTTAGTTGTGAAATGTTAAAATAGATCGACATTCATTTGTATAGCAGAATTTACTTTTTATAATTTTTAATTTTTATGTGGTATCAAAATTTCAGAAAACAAATGCAAGCAAAGCACAGGAATTCTTATATGTCACTGACTAAATATTTATGTTTTGATTCTTTTTTTAAAAATGTTTTATTTATTTGAGAGAGAGAGAGGGAAAAGAGCACACAAGCAGAGGGGAGGGGCAGAGGGAGAAGCAGACTCCTAACTGAGCAGGGAGCCCAACTTGGAGCTCAATCCCAGGACCCTGGGATCATGACCCAAGCCGAAGTCAGATGCTTAACCGACTGAGCCACCTAGGTACCCCATCTGTTTTGACTCTTTTCTTTATTATTCTCTGTCTCTATCTCCTTTTCTCTCCCTTCATAAACACACACACACACACACACACACACACACTATATTATATTATTTTTTGGAAACATTTGAAGGTAACATTGTGCTTCCAGTTCCAAATCAAAATCAGAACATCTTGTCATTTTCTATATTTGTGATCCCCTTCTCCAAAAGTAAGAAACTTGGTTCCTTTTATTCTTAGTATAAATACTCATTTGTTCAAGTTGAATACATGAAAAGTAGTTTCAGAATTGTTAATCACATTACTGTAAAGCACAATTTTACAGTAGAGTTCATATTTGTTTACAGGTTTTTGAGATACAAAGTGCATACAGTAGAGTACAAAAGTCTTAAGTGTAGAATTTGATAAGCTTTTACAAACGCATATTCTAATTTATCCACACTCTTACGAAGATACATAACTTTTCCCTCACCTTGTCCCTTCCTAATGAATCCCCACCCCAAAACAAATTAGCCCAAAGGAAATAGGATAAATGAAAAAAATGAAGGAAAGAACAGAGATGAATAAACAGGAAATGCACAGACAATAGAGAAAAATCAACAAAACCGACAGTTGAAACTTTGAGCACCATAAAATTGATAAACAGGTTGATCATTATTCAAAATAGAAGAGGAGGCATGAGTACAAATTTTTAAGCTAGTGAAAGACAACAAGGGAATATTGTGAACAATGTTATGCAATGTAATTTGTCTGTGTAGATGAAATGAACACATGCCATCCTTGAAACACACAAAGTAACAATACTGACACAGGAAGAAACAGAAAAGCCAATTAGCCCTTATACTTGTTAAGAAAATGTAATTGGTAATTTAAAATCTTCCCACAGATAAATCCCTATGATTCAGTGGTGAACTGAAACTTTTAGGTAAGGAAAAATACAAATCTACATGAACTTTTATTTGTAAATTTTTCAGAAAACAGAGGAAGAAAATCTTTTTATTTAATGTTATTAGGGCAACAAAACTCGAATACCAAAGCCAGACAAAGATGTTACTATCAAAGAAGATCTATAGCTTAACACCCCTTAGAACACAAACTAAGTGCGTCAATACATGATAAGAAATGGTAATGCAAAGTGGGGTTTATCCCAGAAATGAAAGGTTGGTTTAACATTTGAAAATCAATTAGTACAATTAGTTTTATGAAAAAGATAAAATTTAAAAAATCATACTATTATCTTAATAGATGCAGAAAAACCGTTTGACAGTATTTGGCCACTTACAATTTAAAATTAAAAAAAAAAAACACTTCAACAAACTAGGAATTCCTGATAAAGGGCATCTATAGGAAACCTACAGTTTTAATGTTGAAAGACTGAAGTCTGTATTGTGAGATTGGAAACAAGGCAATATTGTTCACCTTCAAAACTTTTATTCTATTTATTTGTTTATTTATATTTTAAATAGGCTCCACACTCAACGTGGGGCTTGAGCTGACAACTGAGAGTAAGAATCGCATGCTCTACCAACTGAGCCAGCCAGGTACCCCTCAAAACTTTTATTCTAGAGCTGGCAAAACTATTCTATGGTGGGGCGCCTAGGTGGCTCAGTTGTTAAGTGTCTGCCTTCGGCTCAGGTCATGATCCTGGGGTCCTGGGATCGAGCCCTTACATCGGGCTCCCTGCCCAGCGGGGAGCCTGCTTCTCCCTGCTTGTGCTCTCTTTCTCTCTGTGTCTTTCTGTCAAATAAATAAATAAAATCTTTAAAAAAAACAAAACACTAATCTATGGTGATGGAAATCAGAGAAGTGGATGCCTGAGAAATGGTTACAACTGACTAAGAAGGGGCACCAGAAAACTTATAGGGGTATGTGTTCCTTAGATGTGTTCATTACCATCTGTGCATTTTGATGTCTATAAATTATATTTCAATGATCTCAAATTTAGTCCTCAGATATGCCTATTCCTTTAAACCATTCAGCTTCTGAGTTTTTACTTTATATTTTGATCATTATACTTAAAACTTTTCATATTCCTTAACATGGCAGGAAAAATTCCAAAACCTCTAATGACTCATGCTTTTGTATAATCCCCTTCTTCTAAGTGTGGGCAGGACCTGCAACTTGCTTGTAACCAGTAGAATAGAGCAAAGGTGATCTGATATTTTTCCTGTGATAATGTTACATTGTATAGCGAAGATAAAGGGATTTTACAGAAGTAATGAAGATTCTTACTCAGTTGATTTTAAGCTAATCTAAAAAGATGTCCCTGGGTGGGCCTGACCTAATCAGATGAATCCTTTTAAAGTGGGTCAAGAAGTCAAGATTCCTGAGCTTCAGATAAGATGCTAGCCACAGCTGATAGCTTGAATGCAGCTTTGTGAGATCCTGGGCAAAAGGTCAAGCCAAGCTGTACCTGGACTCCTCACCTATTATAAATGTAAGATAATGAACACATGTTGTTTCAAGCTCCTAAATGTGTATTGGTAATTTGTTATTTAGCAATATAAAACAAAAGCACTTGATTTTACTTTTTATTTCATGCATATGATACCTCTTGGATCTCTCTGCCTTTAGTCAATGACTTTTTTTCCCCAGAGGAGATAGACTTTCTCTTTATTGAGTTTTGGGTCTATTGCTCATGTGGTTCATTTCTAGTTATTTTGGGTTAAAATTTTATCTTTGCATTTGATTCATCTTTGCATTTGATTCATCACTGTTAGTGGCTGTAGGTTTTGTTTTTAATACCTTGCCTTTGCAATTGGGGCTTAAGTTGTTCTACAAGAGAAGGGGCAGAGAGTAAGACAAGATTCTCTTCTGGATATGGAGCCCCTCCTTCCCTTCTACTGTGTTCCTGGGACAAATGTCTCAGGGGCTGCTCTGTGAGGCTTTTATATCAACACCCACAGAACAGTGCTCAGACCATGCTGGAGTCAAATACTGTCCACCTAAATTTTCTTTCCTGCTTTGGCTGCCAACAGCAACAATGGCCTCAGGCAATGAGGTGCTTCTTTGTCTAGCACCAATACCCATTTTAGGCTCCTCCCCAGCTGTGCTGTCCCCAACCCCCTCCTTCCTTTTTTATTTTTTATTGTTTTTAAGATTTTATGTATTTATTTGAGAGAGAGAAAGAGAACACAGACTCCCCACTGAGCAGGGAGCCTGATGTGGGGCTCAATCCCAGGATCCCGTGATCATTACCTGAGGAGAAGGCAAACGCTTAACCGGCTGAGCCACCCAGGGGCCACATACCCTTCCTTTTTTAAAGAAAATATTTCTCTTCTTTTAAATGAAGAGAAAACATTATTGGTTCGTGGTAGGCAGAGGAGGGACAAGACTACCCAACTATTTTAAATGTTATTCTTTAATTGCTTCCTCTGATAATTGCCCAATGCCTTTGTCCTGCTCCTGGCATACATGTTCCCGAGCTTGGTACATCCCTGAAATTTCTGGAAGATCTCTTTTCTCTTGAGTGTGTTTGAGTTTGTGGTTTCTCTGCTCCTGCTTATCCATTAATATGAGCCTATCAGGTTCTTATCTCAGGAATTCTTCAAAATCTCTAATATACCAATGACATTCTGCCCTGTTTTCAAACCTTGATAGGTATTTCTATCATTTTTTTTTTTTTTTCATCTTGTGAGATTTGAGGCAGAGGAGAGATGCTTTTAATCCATTCTTTTGTTGGGGTGCCTTGGGTGGCTCTGTTGGTTAAGCATCGACTGTTGATTTCAGCTCAGGTCATGATCTCAGGGTCATGAGATTGAACCCTGGGTAGGGAAAATCTCTGCTCAGCAGGGAGTCTGCTTGAGATTCTCTCTCCCTTTGTTTTGCCCCTCCCCCAGCTCTCTCTCACTTGCTCTCTCTCTCTCAAATAAATAAATAAAATCTTAAAAAAATCCATTCTCTTGTTATATTCTCACCTTTGAAGCAGTCAGATAACATGATAGGGTAATTTCACAGATGAAAAATTGAGATTCACAGATAACTACATGACTTTCCCAAGTTCACCCAGCTGGCAAGCTGTAAAGACCTGAACTTAAATCCTTCAACCCTTTTTTTTTTAATCCTTCAACTCTTAATGCAATGTTTTCTTACCTATTATTAAGATCCAACTTATAAATGCTAACATGATGGAACATCCTTTCTCAATACACTTGATTTTTTTTGTGTACCTCTATACTAAGGCAAATTATCTTGAAATTCCAGGAAACTGTGTATCAAATCATACTTCATGACTCTGAAACCAGCAGTGTATATTTTAATATCATTATAGTTCACTGTGATACATGCTTTTGTTTGCTACCACAATTTCATTTCTGCTCATGTACACATGACACTCGCACATACACCCTGAAATTATTATCAGAGCCCTTAGCAAGGTGTGTGCGCATGCTCGGATCACATAGGTGGGAACTGACAGTGTTCTTGGAGGGGAAGATGGTTATACTAACTCAGATCCTCATTATTGTCTTTCTCAATGTTAATGCCATCATTTGTGTTGGAATTTTCATTTGTATGCTCATCTTGAGTGGGAGTGGTTTCTCTCTCTCTGCCTAATTATTCCTGTCTAGTCATTTTATAGTTGCCTCCACCTGGTGTCATTCATTCTCAAGAGTCAGTACAAATCTTGTCTTCCTGGCTCGGGGCTCCTGTGCCATGTTGTTTTTATTTACACAGCAAGTCCGTTTACTGAACTGGGTTGGTTTCCTCCTGTACTCTTTCTATAGGGGTACAACTTGATGCACACTGTAGCCCTGGCAGAAGGGACAGATTATTTTAGCTCTTCTGCAGCCTCTAGCTTAGCATAGTGCAATGGGTGCAAATTCATTATAACAGATGGGCTGCTTTGATCTCTGTTACCCACAGATTCTGAACCCAGGGCCGGCAGGTTTAAGGCTCCTTCCTTTCTGCTCATAACTGTGTCAGTGGATCTCATTGATCTGTTACAATCCAAGAAGGTGACTCCTCTTGTTTTTGTAAATTTGAATTTTTAAAAATGTATCGGTTACTCTTGTGTTCATAGTGAGGAGGGGTTCCCTCAAAATTTGAACACAAGATGTTCCTTTGCTCAGAAGCCCCAGGATTTCTGTGTTCCGTGGTAATTTCCCTCTCATTTCTGTTTGATGTGTGACTAGAACAGGGTCCCTCCCTCACTGTGTTTTAAAAGATCATTGTGATTCTGATAAAAGTAATCTATAATTAATTTATTCATATCAGTAAGTGTTTAACAGCAGGACTAAAACACTTTCAAATCACACTTTGCGCTAGCCAGCTCAAGGACCGGACAGATGCCAAAATATTTTTCATTTGTGTTTTGGTATTTCATGTTTGCTAAATATGAGCCATTATGTGATATATTTACATATATATGATGAGCATGAATCAAAACATTTTCCTTCTGATTTCCTTAATTGGTTGTGGAAGGAAAAATATCTTTAATCTTGTTTGTAAATGATGTTTAATTTTCTTAGCCTTAATTGGTGGCAGTATGAAACACTCTTCATTGGTAAAACACATACAGGAAGATCTTATTTACGGGCTTAATATCCTTAGTTAATGATTCTAACACCTGGAGCTATTCTCCTGTATGACTTGACTCAAGCAGTAACACTAGTCAGGTGAGTTGATCTATCTTGTAAATTATAGACCGGTATGGTATAAGGGGAAAAAAAAATTGTGGGGAACTGAATTAGATTAATTTTTAGCAAAACACGTTTATGGGTAGTAATCAGACATATTTTTCATATATACATCTTGCCAGACTAATATAGACAATTACGAAGGACAGGCAAGCATGTTAGATCTTGGGAAAGTAATAACTACAGGAGTTATTGGAATAAAGCTAGCACAGGTTATAGCAGTCTTTGGTAATAAAAGGCTTAGAATTTAAAATGTTCCGTTGGCGTTTTGTTATATAAATATTGTTCACCTCTATCTCACCCTCATACCACTTCTGAAGGGCTGGAAGAACTCTTTGCATTGTGTTTACGCTTGTGTATTTAAAATAAGGACAATAACCTCATGATTGAAATCACTGAGGTTTGTGACAAGGGATCTTCTGATGAAAGGTTGGTGGGGCCCACACACAACAGGAATGAAGCCAGAGCTCCCAGGTAGTCACAGAGCAGGCTTTCTTCCGCTGCTGCCCGTCACGTGTCAGAACCCACATCCGGGCCTGCCCGCCGCGCCACGTATGGGGGAGGTACAGTCGAATTTCATAAAAGGCTTCCAGGTAGCTGGATAATAGGTTTTTAAAAATACAGAAGACGGGGGGGCGGAGCAAGATGGCGGAAGAGTAGGAGACCTGGATTTCGTCTGGTCCCAGGAATTCAGCTGAATAGGGATCAAACCATTCTGAACACCTATGAACTCAACAGGAGATTGAAGATGAGAATAGTAATAACACTCCGAACAGAAAAGCGACCACTATCTGGAAGGTAGGACGTGCGGAGAAGTGAATCCGAGGTGATATTCGGGAGGATAGACGGCGGGGGCGGGGGTCTCCGTCGGCCGCTTCTGGCAAGTGCTAGAGCCGCGGAGCACAAAATCGGAACTTTTAGAAGTTGGCTCCGCTGAGGGACGTCGCTCCAGTGGCTAAGCGGGGGGTGGAACCCTCGCGGGACAGTGTGGTCTCAGGACCCTCGGGGTCACAGACAGACCAGGGGTGCCTGAGTGCGGCAGAGCTCCCAGGGATCGGATTGGGGAAGCCGCCTGCAGAGATGGAGCCGAGGCGCGGGCTCTCAGCTTGGGGTGGCCATAAACTGTGATCCGCTGCCCAGTCGGGCCACTGCTCCTCCAGCAGGGACCCAAAAAGCGGCAGATCCGGGAGACTCCCCTTCCTCCCCCCGGGGGAACGGCGCGGAAGCGCACCGCAGGGATCCGCTGGGTTTGGAGACTCCACACGGGGTCGGGTGCCAGAGATAGAAACGCTCGGTCACAGGCCCGGTGAGCACGGAGTGCGGCCCGAGACCGGGGAGACGGGAGTGACTGCTTTTCTCTGGGGGTGCACTGAGGAGCGGGGCCCCGAGTTCTCAGCTCCTCCGGGTGGAGATTGGGAGGCCACCATTTTCACCCTGGTCCTCCAGAGCTGTACCGAGAGCTTGCAGGGAACAAAAGCTCCTGAGAGCAAACCGGAGCAGCTTGCTTAGCCCGGACTCACAAGGGCGGGGCAATTCCGCCTCCGGCAAAGACATTTGGGAACCACGGCAACAGGCCCCTCCCCCAGAAGATCAGCACGAACGGCCAGCAAGCCAAGACCAAGTTTACCGATCAAGGAGAACGGGAGAACTCCAGCGCTAGGGGAATACTGCACATACAATTCATGGCTTTTTTATCATAATTCATTAGTTTTTCAAAGTTAAATTTTTTAACTGTTTTTTTTTGAATTTTTCTTTTTCCCTTTTTCCAACAACATCTTATCAATCCCTTTTTTAAAAAAACATTTTTTATTTTTCATTTTTAAAGTCATATTTTTATCCCTTCCTAGTAGTTACCCTTATTTTTGGCATATATATATAAGTTGTTCTCTCTTTAAAATTTTGAGATACAATTTCTTCTAACAGATCAAAATATACCCTAAATCACTAGTGTATGGCTTTGTTCTAGTCTCCTGCCTGATCACATTCTCTCCCTTTTTTTTTCTTTTTTCTTTTTCTTTTTAAATCTTCTTCTTTCTTTTTAAAAACAACTTCTTATCTTATTAAGTCCTTTTATAAAATCTTTTATAATTTTCATTTTTACAGTCATCTGCCATCCCTTCATTGTATCAACCCTTATTTTGTACATATATAAGTCTTTCTTCCTTAAAATTTTAGCAGTCACTTTCTTCTAAAAGACCAAAATATGCCCAAAAGCTACTGTGTGGCACTGATCTATACACTAGCCTGATCATATTTGATCATATTCTGTTTTTTTTTGTTTTGTTCTGTTTTTGTTTTTATCTTTTTCTTTTTCCTTTTTTTTTTTTTCCTCTTCTTTCTTTCCCTTGTCCCCTGGTTTCAGGTCTTTTCTGATTTGTATAGAGTATATTTGCTGGAGACATTGATAACCTGTTAGCATTCTGTTCTTTCATTCATCTGTTCTCCTCTGGACAAAATGACAAGACGAAAAAAATCACCTCAGCAAAAAGAACAAGGGGTAGTACCGTCTTGCCAGGGACCTACTCAATACTGACATTAGTACGATGTTGGACCTAGAGTTCAG
Source organism: Callorhinus ursinus (assembly GCF_003265705.2). NCBI lineage: Eukaryota > Metazoa > Chordata > Mammalia > Carnivora > Otariidae > Callorhinus > Callorhinus ursinus. The sequence continues at coordinate 15,189,026 of NW_027397064.1, forward strand.
AATCATGACTTTAAAGATACTAGCTGGGCTTGAAAAAAGTGTGGAAGTTATTAGAGAAACCCTCTCTGGAGAAATAAAAGAACTAAAATCTAACGAAGTCGAAATCAAAAAGGCTATTAATGAGGTACAATCAAAAATGGGGGCACTAACTGCTAGGATAAATGAGGCAGAAGAGAGAATCAGCGAGATAGAAGACCAAATGATGGAAAATAAAGAGGCTGAGAAAAAGAGAGAGAAACAACTACAGGATCATGAGGGCAGAATTCGAGAGATAAGTGATACGATAAGATGAAACAACATTAGAATAATTGGGATCCCAGAAGAAGAAGACAGAGAGAGAGGGGCAGAAGGTATATTGGAGCAAATAATAGCAGAGAACTTCCCTAATGTGGGAAGGAAACAGGCATCAAAATCCAGGAGGCACAGAGAACCCCTCTCAAAATCAATAAAAATAGGTCAACACCCTGACATCTAACAGTAAAACTTACGAGTCTCAGAGACAAAGAGAAAATCCTGAAAGCAGCTCGGGAGAAGAGATATGTAACCTACAATGGTAGAAACATTAGATTGGCAACAGACCTATCCACAGAGACATGGCAGGCCAGAAAGGACTGGCATGATATCTTCAGAGCACTAAATGAGAAAAATATGCAGCCAAGAATACTATATCCAGCTAGGCTCTCATTGAAAATAGAAGGAGAGATAAAAAGCTTCCAGGACAAACAAAAACTAAAGGAATTTGCAAACACAAAACCAGCCCTACAAGAAATATTGAAAGAGGTCCTCTAAGCAAAGAGAGAGCCTAAAAGCAGCATAGATCAGAAAGGAACACAGACAATATACAGTAACAGTCACCTTACAGGCAATACAATGGCACTACATTCATACCTTTCAATAGTTACCCTGAATGTAAATGGGCTCAATGCCCCAATCAAAAGACACAGGCTATCAGATTGGATTAAAAAACAAGACCCATCAATATGCTGTCTGCAAGAGACTCATTTTAGACCCAAAGACACCCCCACATTGAAAGTGAGGGGGTGGAAAACCATTTGCCATGCTAATGGACACCAAAATAAAGCTGGGGTGGCAATCCTTATATCAGACTAATTAGACTTTAAAACAAAGACTGTAATAAGAGATGAAGAAGGACAGTATATCCTACTTAAAGGATCTATCCAACAAGAAGATCTAACAATTGTAAATATCTATGCCCCTAACGTGGGAGCAGCCAATTATGTAAGGCAATTAATAACAAAAGCAAAGAAACACATTGACAACAATACAATAATAGTGGGGGACTGTAACACCCCCCTAACTGAAATGGACAGATCATCTAAGCAAAAGATCAACAAGGAAATAAAGACTTTAAATGAAACACTGGACCAAATGGACTTCACAGACATATTCAGAACATTCCATCCCAAAGCAACAGAATACACATTCTTCTCTAGTGCCCATGGAACATTCTCCAGAATTGATCACATCCTAGGTCACAAATCAGGTCTCAACTGGTACCAAAAGATTGGGATCATTCCCTGCATATTTTCAGACCACAATGCTTTGAAACTAGAACTCAATCACAAGAGGAAAGTCGGAAAGAACTCAAATATGTGGAGGCTAAAGAGCATCCTACTAAAGAATGAATGGGTCAACCAGGAAATTAAAGAATTAAAAAAATTCATGGAAACCAATGAAAATGAAAACACAACTGTTCAAAATCTTTGGGATACAGCAAAGGCAGTCCTGAGAGGAAAGTATATAGAAATACAAGCCTTTCTTAAGAAACAAGAAAGGTCTCAAATACACAACCTAACCCTACACCTAAAGGAGCTGGAGAAAAAACAGCAAATAAAGCCTAAATCCAGCAGGAGAAGAGAAATAATAAAGATCAGAGCAGAAATCAATGAACTAGAAACCAAAAGAACAGTAGAACAGATCAATGAAACTAGGAGCTGGTTCTTTGAAAGAATTAACAAGATTGATAAACCCCTGGCCAGACTGATCAAAAAGAAAAGAGAAAGGACCCAATCAACAAAATCATGAAGGAAAGAGGAGAGATCACAACCAACACCAAAGAAATACAAACAATTATAAGAACATACTATGAGCAACTCTATGCCAGCAAATTAGATAACCTGAAAGAAATGGGTGCATTCCTAGAGATGTATCAACTACCAAAATTGAACCAGGAAGAAATAGAAAACCTGAACAGACCTATAACCACTAAGGAAATTGAAGCAGTCATCAAAAATCTCCCAACAAACAAAAGCCCAGGGCCAGATGGCTTCCCAGGGGAATTCTATCAGACATTTAAAGAAGAATTAATACCTATTCTCCTGAAACTGTTCCAAAAATAGAAATGGAAGGAAAACTTCCAAACTCATTTTATGAGGCCACCATTACCTTGATCCCAAAACTAGACAAAGACCCCATCGAAAAGGAGAATTACAGACCAATATCCTTGATGAACATGGATGCAAAAATTCTCACCAAAGTACTAGCCAACAGGATCCAACAGTACATGAAAAGTATTATTCATCATGACCAAGTGGGATTTATCCCTGGGCTGCAAGGCTGGTTCAACATCCGCAAATCAATCAACGTGATACAATACATTAACAAAAGAAAGAACAAGAATCATATGATCCTCTCAATAGATGCAGAAAAAGCATTTGACAAAGTACAGCATCCTTTCTTGATCAAAACTCTTCAGAGTATAGGGATAGAGGGTACCTACCTGAATATCATAAAAGCCATCTATGAAAAACCTACAGCGAATATCATTCTCAATGGGGAAAAGCTGAGAGCTTTTCCCCTAAGGTCAGGAACGTGTCAGGGATGTCCACTCTCACCACTGCTATTCAACATAGTATTAGAAGTCCTAGCCACAGCAATCAAACAACAAAAAGAAATCCAAGGCATCCAAATCGGCAAAGACGAAGTCAAACTCTCACTCTTTGCAGATGATATGATACTGTATGTGGAAAACCCAAAAGACTCCACCCAAAAACTGCTAGAACTCATACAGGAATTCAGTGAAGTAGCAGGATATAAAATCAATGCACAGAAATCAGTGGCATTCCTATACACCAACAACAAGACAGAAGAGAGACAAATCAAGGAGTCGATCCCATTTACAATTGCACCCAAAACCATAAGATACCTAGGAATAAATTTAACCAAAGAGGCAAAGGATCTGTACTTAGAAAACTATAAAATACTCATGCGAGAAATTGAAGAAGACACAAAGAAATGGAAAAACTTCCCATGCTCATGGATTGGAAGGACAAACATTGTGAAGATGTCAGTGCTACCTAGAGCAATCTACACATTCAATGCAATCCCCATCAAAATACCATCCACCTTTTTCAAAGAAATGGAAGAAATAATCCTAAAATTTGTATGGAACCAGAAGAGACCCCGAATAGCCAGAGGAATGTTGAAAAAGAAAAGCAAAGCTGGCAGCATCACAATTCCGGACTTCCAGCTCTATTACAAAGCTGTCATCATCAAGACAGTATGGTACTGGCACAAAAACAGACACATAGACCAATGGAACAGAATAGAGAGCCCAGAAATGGACCCTCAACGCTATGGTCAACTAATTTTCAACAAAGCAGGAAAGAATGTCCAGTGGAAAAAAGACAGTCTCTTCAACAAATGGTGTTGGGAAAATTGGACAGCCACATGCAGAAGAATGAAACTGGACCATTTCCTTACACCACACACAAAAATAGACTCCAAATGGTTGAAAGACCTAAACGTGAGACAGGAGTCCATCAAAATCCTGAAGGAGAACACAGGCAGCAACCTCTTCGACCTCAGCCGCAGCAACTTCTTCCTAGAAACATCGGCAAAGGCAAGGGAAGCCAGGGCAAAAATGAACTCTTGGGACCTCATCAAGACAAAAGGCTTTTGCACAGCAAAAGAAACAGTCCACGAAACCAAAAGACAACCGACAGAATGGGAGAAAATATTTGCAAGTGGCATATCCAATAAAGGGCTAGTATCCAAAATCTATAAAGAACTTATCAAACTCAACACCCAAAGAACAAATAATCCAATCAAGAAATGGGCAGAAGACATGAACAGACATTTTTCCAAAGAAGACATCGAAATGGCCAACAGACACATGAAAAAGTGCTCAACATCGCTCGGCATCAGGGAAATCCAAATCAAAACCTCGATGAGATACCACCTCACACCAGTCAGAATAGCTAGAATTAGCAAGTCAGGAAACGACAGATGTTGGCGGGGATGTGGAGAAAGGGGAACCCTCCTACACTGTTGGTGGGAACGCAAGCTGGTGCAACCACTCTGGAAAACAGTATGGAGGTTCCTCAAATAGTTGAAAATAGAGCTACCATCAGATCCAGCAATTGCACTACTGGGTATTTATCCCAATGATACAAATGTAGGGACCCGAAGGGGTACGTGCACCCCAATGTTTATAGCAGCAATGTCCACAATAGCCAAACTGTGGAAAGAGCCAAGATGTCCATCGACAGATGAATGGCTAAAGAAGAGGTGGTATATATACACAATGGAATATTATGCAGCCATCAAAAGGAATGAGATCTTGCCATTTGCAACGACATGGATGGAACTGGAGGGTGTTATGCTGAGTGAAATAAGTCAATCAGAGAAAGACATGTATCATATGACCTCACTGATATGAGGATACATTTTGTCCTGCATCCATTTCAAAATAATATGTGCAGTTGAACAACCGCTGCATAATTCCTTTTAATGTGGATTTGAAAATGGATTGAGAATAGTTTTCAAATGCAAGGTCACGTTGTCATTGACAATTTGGGTCACAAAATGAACAGAAGTTGTTTGTTCCATGCCAGATATTTGCTCCAGGGTCACGAAGGTATCTTTTATAGACCCTGCTCTGCTCTAACAAAATGTGGTTCAAATAATGATTATAATGATTGTGATTACTTTGAAACCAGCAGAATCCTTCCATGATGAAAGGGGTAAAATGATAAGATGTAAAAGCTGGAAGTGTGGGATGCCTGGGTGGCTCAGTGGGTTAAGCGTCTGCCTCAGCTCAGGTCATGATCCCAGGGTCCTGGGATCGAGTCCTGCATCGGGCTCCATGCTCAGCGGGGAGTCTGCTTCTCTCTCTGCTGCTCCCCCTGCTTGTGCTCTCTCTCTCTGACATATAAATAAATGAAATCTTAAAAAAAAAAAAAAAAAGCTGGACCCCTCTGGGGTCCCCTAGTCCAGCATTTCTTAAAGTGTGGTCCATGGACACAGACTGTTAATTGAGGAATACACAGGAAAAAAAATTGCAGATGGAAGTCATTTCTGGGCACATTATTTTTTAAAATCTTTGCTTAAATTCTTAAACTTTTTTTTTTCTGCAAGACTTTTCGGGCCCTTTAATATAAGTGTATTTTGATTCTCCAAATGAGAGAATTCCCCCAAATTTAGTGTGCCCAAGTGCGTCTATGGTACGTGTGGACATTGTGTGTGTGTGTGTATCTGTGAACTAATGTTCTGTGAGAGGCATTTTAAGAATTCTATTATTTAATGTTCCTGTCTTATAAAGATAGAAATTGAGGTCAAAGCAGGTTGAACCGTGCAGTGGCTGCATTAGTCCTGGAGCTCAGGCTTCAGGACTCCATCATGGTGGCCTTCACATAGCGCCCTAAGGTCAGGATGGAGTGACATCCACAGCCTAAGGAGAGGAGATGGTGGCCGACAAAGTTTTATATTACAGATAGAAAAGAGATTCCAAATATTCCTCCCCGACCTCCTAAAATGTCAAGAGTTTCATTTTATTCTTAGGGGCTAAAGGCACTTATTTAATTGTGCTTCAGTGTGAACTTACTGGGGAGAATACTATATTTAGCCATTGCACTCCTAGCTAGCATCCAGCATGGAAAGAAGCCGGATGTAGAACTCGTCTCCTTTCAGTAGTGTTTTAAAAAGAGAGATGATGACAAGCTTAGATTGGTTCTTTTCTGATTAATAAGTGTACATGGTGATTTTATTGAATTCAGGAGGTCTGAGGTGGGACCTGAGATTCTGCATTTTTACCAAGCCCCCAGGCCATGCTAATGTTGCTGGGTGTGTGGAGAACACTTTTGAGTAGCAGGGCACTGGACGATGGAGTAAAGAACGTGTAGATGGGAGGAGAGAACAGTGTGGAATGCAGAGGCCAGCGCAAAAATCTAGCTTTGTTTCTACACAGTTTTGCTGAGGAGAGGAGAAACAAAGGCAAAACTTATGTTATACTGGAATTGAACTTAAACACAGGCTCTAAATTGTGGAATTTTGCTCTTGATTTAGCCACCATCTGCTCTTGGATTTTCTGTCTCATCCACCCATTTTCTTCTCTGAGACTGAGGAGAGACCTGGAGACAGGGTCTCTCTCTTCCAATTCCTATCTCTTTCTTAACCTTGAAAGCCATTTTTGGAGAGAATCGCCAGGACTTTAATTACACCAGATGTACAGGACATTTTTTAAATTGAGGTATAGGGGCGCCTGGGTGACTCAGTCGGTGAAGCATCCGACTCTTGACTTCGGCTCAGGTCATGATCTCAGGGTTGCGAGATAAAGCCCCACGTCGGGCTCTGCGCTCAGTGCAGAGTCTACTAGAGATTCTCTCTCTCTCTCCCTCTGCTCCCTGCTTGCTCTCCCTCTAAAAAAAGAAAGTAAAATAAATAAAAAATAAATTATAATCCAGTTATAAATTCCTATTTTGGGTGTGCTCTTCTTTGAACCTCGGTTTTCAGATCTCTTCAACGGGGACTAAAAAAAATACGAGGATAAATGAGATGATATATGTGAATGTGAATGTGCTTTTTTAAAACACACTACACCATTCCCTCAACCTCTTTCTTTGTTCCTGAAAAGGAATCAATGAACAGAATTTGGGGCTGGAACTGAAAACAGATTTTGGATGCCAGAAAGATCTGCAGTTACACTGCTGTTGTTTGTCGCTATTGTTATGAAGACAAGCACCTGTTCCCACACTCCTGGGTCTCTCCAGCAGTAAACACATGCTTCTTGTGCTGGGGAATAAGCGGGTACATATGGCAGTGGGCAAAAGTGTTTTGTTGTGGAAACAACAGTTTCGCCCTTTCTTGGAGTCCCTTGTTATTTTTAATTAAAGACACTTATTTCTGTCACACAGTAAGGTATTTTTTAGGCCAAAGCTTTATGTAGACTGTCAAGGAATATATTTTCTATTTCTGCGCCTTATCTTAACAACTCCCTTTGGACAAGAAAGTCTCCAGAGAGAGCAGAAAACCATGTAGTGGGAGCCAACAGTCACTTGGGAAATTCTCGATTCCTGAGATCCACAAAACAAACTTGCTAAAATTTCTTCACAGGCGAGACTAGTTCTACAAAAAGGGAAGAGAGGGCTGTGCCAATGAGAGTCGGTTTTCACTGAAAAAGGAACGTTTGTCTTCATTGCAAAGGGGTCCAGAGATGGTAGTAAGTGAACAATCCAAAAGAGCAGCATGTCTCCCCATGTTCAGGTCGAGACGACACCATGAACGGGGAGACTTGGGTTCAGTCCCAGGTCCCGCCATCTAATAGTTGTCTAAACTAAACTGACTTAACAGTTTTTCACGTCCAGGAAATGGACATGGTAATACTCGCCTTTTGAATTTGAGTGAAAATTAAAAATAACTCACATTAAACACCCTTGTATAATAAGTACTAAGGAAATCGTTGTAATTTTATTTTTGGTATCTATTTATCTTATTGCTCACTGTACAATTATTGTGTATTTTAGTATTTTTCCCCCAGGTCCATGTTGACACTCCCCCTGCCCTGCCCTATGCCTGTTCTTCCCACTGCCTTCTCCCCCTGCTGTGATCCTGATGGGCTGTCAGAGATTCACACCTCCCTCCGCATCTCTCGCCTCACTTCCTCAACCTCTCACTGCCACATTGTTAAATTCTATTGTACACTGATCTTCACAAAACTGGCAGTCACGTACGGTCCCGTTGGGCATCTCAGGTATAGAGCCGAGGTGTGGAGCCAAATCATAATTATTTTCTAGAAAGTTACTTTTTCAGCACTAATGTAGCACATTCTAAATCCCGTGCACGTAGGGCCTGGGATTAGTTGGAAAGAGTTAAAAGTATTTTCTGTGACTGCTCTGCCTTCTATAACCTTGAACAAGTCATTTTCACTTTTCTCTTCTCACTTCCCTAATGGAAAGATTAGAAAGATAGTATCAGGAAGGTGCTATCTAAATATAAAATGATGTATAAAAGAAATGTCAGACTATGGCTGTCAGAAGCTGCTGATTCTCCCACCCATATGTTTTTCTGTGACCTTCAATCTCCTATGATTGGTCCAGGAGTCAATATACAGGTCAAGAACTACTTCAGTTCTCCAGAGATTTCTTAGGCTGGCTGTTCTGCTTGTCTTGCTGCCGGCGGATTTTCAATCACTTGTTCAGTGAATTGGGCCTCAGGTTGCCAAGAACAGAGCCTGTTGATGTTGAAACTTAAATGAATTAATACACACTGAGAGTGTAGAAGGATACCCAGCATAAGGTGAACGCTCCATTGGTGTTAGCTATTAGCATTCACTTTGTCAAGCCTGACCCTTGCTCACCCATTTGGTTCTGTTGTATCACTTAGCTCTTCTCTTCAGAACCTACCCTTCCACACTGTTCTTCGGGACCCAGACTCCTGCTTAGCCATCATTGCCTTGTATATCCTACCCTAGGCTGCAGATCTGTCTCTTTCAGTTTCCACCCAGCTATTTCTATCCCAGGTTTAACTCATGCACTTTGCAATCTGTTGCCTTTGGGGGCCTGAGCTGACAGAGAGAGGGTGAATCCCATTGCACAAATTACCTGTTCTGTTAAAGTAAAATTTGAGAGAGTGTCTTAGTGGGGTTGGGAGGAGAGGGGAGGGGAACTGTAATCAAGCAGGCTCACCCAATTCCACTGAACTCTCCCAGGCCATAGGGAGTATCTAAAAGGACCTTGGAATTGGGTCATTTTTCAAACCCAAGAGTATATTGTTTCCTACCATTTGAAATGTACTCATGACAAAATCATTCTAAATTTTCATACTTACAGTTCCCTAAAAGGTATGTTAATACTTTAATATAACATTTCAGAACTGTAAGATGATAGTTTTGTGCTGGATGTTTTAGCCAGTGCTTGGTGCTTTAACTAATGTGGTAAATGTATAAAATTGCTTCATAAATGGCTTAAATGGAGATTGTATATGTTTCTAAGTCTATATGTCTCTTTTCTTACACGCATAATCATCTATCCTCATAAAATTATATCTTTCTTTCTTTGCAATGAACTTTTCTTAAATAGTCCTTTTTTCTTTCTTGCCAGAGCTATTTTCATTTCAAAGGCACAACTTCTAAACTGGGGATCATAATTTCCCGGCTTTTTAGCCAATAATTTCTATTTGAGCAGTATACGATTTTCATTCTCCTTAAGTTTCTTCATACTTTGAGCTCTGTATTTTTAATTAAAATTAAAACTCACTTTCATATGTTTTCAAAGGAAGAAGGTTTTTGGAAGCAATTATTTTGCACACGACCTTCTGTTTCATAGTAGCCATGCAGGCTATTCCAGGAAACATCCAGTTGAGCGTAAAGCTTGTCTTTAGCATCATTCTGTCCCCTTTCATGAGATACTTCATGTTCAAGGCCACCCAAGTGGGCCCCTCCATAGACTTTCTGTGAAGGTATCACTGCACACTCTAGACCAGGAGTTCCCAAACTCAAATGCCCACAGGAATGAAGTAGTTCAAGGGAATGAATGAAGCCAAAGGGTGGAAATAGTTGGGATGATGATGAGCGAGAGACTAGCTGCCCTATCCAAACTGGGTAGCCGTTGTTCCATTCCAATAGATTATTGCCAACCATTATTCCAGATCTGCAGATTTTTCAAAAAAGCCTAACGTCTAGATTCAATTAAAAATTAATATGAGGGCACCTGCGTGGCTCAGTCGATTAAGTGTCTGACTTTGGCTCAGGTCATGATCTCAGAGTCCTGAGATTGAGTCCTGCTTTAAGCTCTATGCTCAGGGGAGAGTCTGTTTGTCCCTCTCCCTGGCTCAGGTCATGATCTCAGAGTCCCGGGATCGAGTCCTGCTTTGAGCTCTATGCTCAGGGGAGAGTCTGCTTGTCCCTTTCCCTCTCCCTTCCCTGCTCATGTTCTTTCTCTCTCAAATAAGTAAATAAAATCTTAAAAAATTAATATGAACAAATAATGCATGAGCCAAACAAAATATGTAAAACTGTTGGCCTTTTGAGCTCTTTCCCTTCTGCCTCTAATTGTATATGACACCAACACTTATCTGTCCTGAGTTGTACTTTTCTCTGCTGGGATTAAAATGAGTAAAGGTAATAATTACTCCTAAAAATACAAATAATATATTATAAAGTAGAAATTGACAGTCTCAGAGTGGAATTAGCTGTAGAATAAGAGGCATATTATCAAACAGGCACATTATTAAAAAAAAAAAAAAACATAAAACTAAAACCAGAAAACTAATTTTGCATTTTGACAGGCATCTTTTGGCCTTATCAGAATATACTGCCTTAACTGAACCTAGGTATGCTGCCAGTGGCTATTAAAATTAAACATGCTACCTGTTCCTTTTTCCTTATAGGTGTATCTTTATACCATCCTCAGCCACCAGAATTCAATGGGATGAGTGATGAGGGGTATAGGGAAGAAGCAAATAGATGCCTCCTACCACTCTGTAACTATAGGCTCATTGATTCCTGCTCTTGATGGCAAAAGCCAGGAACAAATTTATCAAGTAAGGTGGTAATGACTGAAACAGAAACAGTGTTCAAGTCTCTCTAGTCCTTTCCTAAAGCACTCTCTTCTAGATTTTGGACTTACCCAAAAACAAACTTCTAGGAAAGCTCTGAACCTCTCTTCCGTGAATGCATCCAAAAGACCACACAAGCACACTACAGAATAGGAATTTATGACCATAACCTCAGTTTAACAAATTTCCTGTATGTGTGGTATAATTAAGGACCTGGTTATTCTCTCTACAACGTGTTCTCAAAGCTAAGACAAATGTACTCCTTTGAATCTATTTATTTTTGAAACCTAATTATCAAATACAGAAGTTGGTGCACTTAGCCATAGTTTATCTACACTGTTGCAAACAGGATATGCCACTAGCTCAGACTCTCTGTACTGACCACTGAATGCCTGAAAAGCTGTTTATTTATCTGTCGCTCTCTTTTTTTCTTAGGTAGGGGAAAGCCTGATTGTAAACTAACCATAAGAAATGTTGCCTAACTCAGCCTTTGAAGACATGAGATATTTTTAAGTGGGTATATTGGGTTTGTCACAGATTTTTGGAAAAAAGTAGTATGCCTCCTTTTAAATGACAAAGGAGAAAAAAACAACCAGACATTGTGATGAATTATACTTACTTTTTCCATATATGTAAACTAAATGTTTCATGAATCTGACAGGCACTAATTTGAGATTTTAACTCTGGTTTTAATAAATGAGAACACACTGCTGCATTGGTTAAAACAAAACAAAACAACAATACTTCATTCACAGAAGTAAGAAAATTTCAAAGTGTGGACTCAATTCAGTTCTGAATTATACATCTTGGAACACTGTTAAGTCAAATATTTGAGTGTCTATAAAACTAAGCCTTCCCATTTCAATTACAGTCTATTGTAAGTCTGTCCTTCTTTATAAGACTGATGTCAGGACAGTAGGATGTCCCTTGCTTGGCTAAGGCAGATCTCCAGAAGGAATCTAGCTGGATGGGTTCATCCTGCAAGTGGCAGGAGGAGCTTCAGTTTGAGGACAGAGCCCTGAAAATTAGTGTTAAAACATATATCCTCCAGGGAATTGTTTCAAACCAAGTCTGTGTTCTTTAGAAGTCATTTTTGTGTATGTGGATGCTCAATGCTTCCTGTTAGGTCAGATTTCATGGCTTTGGTTTCAGAAACGTAGGAAATTATTGCAGGCAGTCACTTGAATGATTTCCTTATACTTCAGAGGAGCAGGGCTGGTGGGCTGATCAAATGGGAAAGTGTGTATCCTTCTGGTTCTTTGGTCGGCTCGTGAGAGCTCGGTCCACCCCCACTGCATCACATTCTGACACCGCTATGGATTTACACATCGTATTTTATATTGGTCCAAAGGGAACATGGATATAAGGTTCGACTTTGGGATCCTAGAACCCACCTCACCCAACTAAACTCTGGCAGAGAAAGTGGCCAATCTCTGATCCAATCATGAGTAGCAGCCTTGGTGGTTTGGGAGAAAAGATTCCCTGGGGACTGGCACTAGGAAGAGAGTGTCCAGGCTGGCCTGGAGGTTCCCAGGGCAGTAAACGTGCCCAAGCAGCGCTTGGATGGCAAGGAGATGAGACAAAGACTAGAGATGGGGCAGAACATGTCCCTAAGTCCCAAGGATAAAGAGGTTACAGTGTCTCAGACTTCATGAATTTCACATGGTTACCCTTTGTGTCATTAGCTATTGATGCATCTCAATCCATATAAAAAGCAGTGGCTTGAAATGAATCATTCACTACCATCCATGAACCCACAGGCTAGTTGGATGGTTCTTGTTCCAGCTGGACTCACACATGCATCTGTGATCAACTGCAGTTGGGTGTATGGTTCTGTTGATCTTGACTGGGCTTCTACCAGGTCACATCATTACTCAAATATTTCAAAGGCTCCCTTTCACCTCCTTAGAAGTTCTCAAACCTGTTTGGTCTTGAGACCACTTTATTTCTTAAAAAATTATTGAGAACCTCAAAGATCTTTTTTTAATGTGGATTACATGCATCAATATGTATCAAATTTGGAATTAAAACAGAAATCTAGAAATGTTTATTAATTGGTTTAAAAATTCAACTTTTACATATTAACGTAAATAGTGAAAAATAACTATATTTTCCAAAACAAACAAGCAAACAGTTAGTGAGAAGAGTGGTGGTGTTTTACATTTTCACAAACTTCTTTAATGTTTGGCTTCATAGAAAACAGCTGGATTCTCAGATCTGCATCTGCATTTGATCTGTCGTGATGTCACATGTCAGGTAGCCTCTGGAAAACTCCACTGTGAACCTGTGAGAATATGCAAGTGGAAAAGGTAAATAAAATTTTAGTATTGATGTGAAAATAATTTTGATCATGTGAACAAAGGTTGGTGACAAGAGGGGCTCCTGGACCCAACTTGGAGAACTCTGGTCTACGGTATCAAGTGCAAACTTTCAGCTTTCTGTTGTGAAGACTTTCATGATTTTGGTTTACTTATCCCTAATGTGACTGCATTCAAATATCTCTCTTGCTATTTACTGTCTCTATAACTTGGGCAAGTGATCGAATCCCCATCTATAAAATGGGTGTACTTATCTCACTCCAGGGATTGTTTTGTAAGTGAATTAGATGTTTTCAATAAAACACTCAGCATCATGCCAGGCACATTGTAAACCCTCAGTAAAATGTTGCTATTATTATTGTTTTTCATAGTTATATTTCATTTAACACATATTACTTTAAATGCATTCACTGGAGGGAAAAAAACACTGCTTAGATGCTGTAATAAAAGTTGTATATACTACTGTCAATACCAGTCAGAATATTATAGTCTTTAGGGGAAATGAAATACTATGAAATACTAATTTATTCATTTCATGAATAAATGTTTATTGAGGAATTATTATGTGCTACTGAATGCTACTGAAAGCCTATGGGAGGGAGTTCTAGTCTAGGCCTGAGTAACAGGGAAGACCCCATGAAGGTGTATTTTAGCTGGGTCTTGATCATTATAAACATCATCATGGGCAAAGGAAACATGAAGAAAGGTATTCTAAGTAGGAAACTTTGAGTGCAGAGTCAGCAAACATTTACTAGAAAGAGCCAGATAGGAAATACTTTGGACTTCATGGGTCATCTGGTCTCTGCAGCAACTTTCTCAACATTGCCACTATGGCACAAAAGCAACCACAGACAAAACATAAGGGGAAAAGCAGGGCTGTGTTCCAGCAATGCTTCATTTACAGACACTGAAATTTGATTTTATATAATTTTACATGTCCCATGATATTTTTTACCTTTTGAAATTTTTTTCCCCTCAACTATTTAAGACTGCAAAAAGCCTTGTTAGCTTGTGGGGCCATGTGAAATGGGCACTGAGAGTTTCCAGACTTCTGCTCTAGACCGAGGGTTTTATGATAAAAAAAACTGTCCTGTTTAGGGAAAATGAGTTATTTATATTGATGCTTGTACAGAGCAGTTGGCATGTGAGTTATCTAGGCAGGTATTTTGTTATCTTGTGGAAGATAAAGATGAAGGTAAGCCTTGAATGCCTGGATAATAGCAACGATAGTGGTAATTATGACTGCCAAATGTGGGCATCACATTACAATGTTTTTGGCATGTTCTTATTTTGTAGATGAGCAAAATGAAAATGCAGAGAGATGAGCTGACTTGACTGAGATTGCATATCCAGTAAATGGCTGAATGGCAGCTATTTTTTCTGACCTCTCCTCATTTAACTCCCCCTCATCTATATTATATAGAGTTTATCCTGTAAGTCATGGATGTAATACTACTTTTGTGGTGGGGGGGGGGCACCTGGGTGGCACAGTCAGTTAAACAACAGACTCTTGGGTTTGGCTCAGGTCAGAATCTCAGGGTCATGAGATCGAGACCTGCATCGGGCTTCATGCTCCGTGTGGAGTCTGCTTAAGACACTCTTTCCCTCTCTCTCTCTGCCCCTCCCCCCCACTCTCTCTCTTTCTCTTTCTAAAATAAATAAATCTTAAAATATTATTTTTAAATACTGTTTTTTAAAGATTTTTATTGTTTTTAAGTAATCTCTACACCCAGCATGGGCAAACTCACAACCCCAAGATCAAGAGTTGCAGACTCTACTGACTGAGCCAGCCAGGCGCTCCTGGATACAATACTGTTACACAAAATATTCCTGCAAGCTTTATTGTGTTCAAGGAATGGAAACACAATTTGTCTTTTGGGGAAACAAGTATTTTCAAATTTGGGGATTTTTATCTATATTAAAACAAGTGCTAGAATCTAGTCCCAAGAGGTCAGATACAGAGGAATTAAACAGTTGTGTAGAATCAAGGAATAAAGTGCTTTCTTGGGATGGGCATACAGAGTTTTTGCTTCTAGGGCTTGAGGTGGGCCCTTGGGCTTCTAGGGCTTGGGTAGAGAAGAGCAAGGGAGCAGGAATTTGGATCCAAGTAGTATCAAGCCTCTATAGAGTGATGTCACAACAGAGAGAGCCAGCAAGGGATTCGTGGACCAGCTATGGTTATGGATTTTAAGAGAGTAATCATTGAAGTGGAGCTCTAAATTTGCCTTTTCTGCATTGCTACTTTCTTGCATGATCTTTAGACAATTAGAAAAAAGAGTAAAGCATTAAACCTGGTTGTAGTTTGGATTAGCAGTGTTTTCAGAATTAAGTAAAGGAGCTTGTTCTTGTTTGAGGCAGGATGGCACCAGCCTAGAGAAACACTTAGCAGATATTAAAAGGGAACCAACTGAGAACACGAGTAACTGATTAGAACAAGAGAGAGCAAGTGACTATTGGGATGTATATTCACACCCAGGAATTCTCAGCAATATTTGGAATATTGCAAACTTAGCCAGTGATATAAAATAGGAACATATGTTTTGTTTATTTTTATAAAAGTATGGACATCAACAGGAAAAAGACCAGAAATCTGGAACTTGAGGACACTAGGGATAACAGTTGCTCACTATGGAGACAGTTGTCATCAGACAGACGTTTTCAGAAGAAATTCTATGAGCAGGATGAGAGGTCCTTTAGAGAGAAAGTTGAGGCAAGAAATCCAATGAGGAGACTCTTAGAGAAGAGATGAGAGAACATGAGTGAGGGCAGGACTATGAGAATGGAGAAAAGTAGAGCGGCATCAGACATTTCAGAGGGCCCTGGAACCTCCAGGTTGTAGAGCATCAGAGAGCGTGCCGTTTCTGTAACCACCGGCTGAAGCAACTAGGGTATGTTGTCATGTGGCAGGAGTTCCAATCCTTGCCAACAGAGGCAAAGCCATTTGCTGCCGAGGATGCTCACATTTCTGTCCAGGCTGTCTTCGACCTGGTCAGTTTCCTTAAACACTCTTTAAAACTAGGTGACAGGGGCACCTGGGTGGCTCAGTCAGTTAAGTGGCTGCCTTCAGCTCAGGTCATGATTCCATGGTTCTGGGATCGAGCCCCACATCGGGCCCCATGCTCAGCGGGAAGCCTGCTTCTCCCCTGCCTGCCATTCCCCCTGGTTGTGCTTGCTGTCTATCTCTCTGCCTCTTGCTCTCTCTCCGTCAAGTAAATAAATAAAATCTTAAAAAAAAATAAAAATAAATAAAACTAGGTGACAATGTGTATATGAAATATGTGTGTCTTACCTACCCCTGGAGAACTGGGGAGCTCTCTCGGCCAGCATTTTTTTCTCCCAGTTTTACTGAGATAGAGTTGACACATGTGACATTATATTCACTTAATGTGTAGAATATAATGATTTGATACATGGGCATATTGCACAGTGATCACCACAATACGTTTAGTTAATATCCTTCATCTCACATAGTTACCTTTTTTTTTTTTCCCTTATGGTGAGAACTTTTAAAGAGTTGCTCTCTTAGCAGCTTTCAAACATACAAAACGGTATTATTAACGATAGTCATCATGCTGTACATTGTATCTCTAGACTTATTTAACTTTTTTAAAAAATATATTTTATTTATTTATTTGAGAAAGAGAGACAGAAGCACGGGGAGAGGCAGAGGAAGAGAAGAAGCAGACTCCCCGCTGAGCTGGGAGCCCGACATGGGGCTTGATCCCAGGACCTGGAGATCATGACCTGAGCCGAAGGCAGACGCTTAACCATCTGAGCCACCCAGGCGCCCCTAGACTTATTTGACTTGTAACTGGAAGTTTGTACCTTTGTGATCATCTTCACCCAGTTCCCCCACCCTCGACCCCTTGCCTATGGCAACTACTAATCTGTTTTCCGTTTCCATGACTTTTTTTTTCTTTTAAGATTCCACATATAAGTGATATCATCCAGTATTTGATCTTTCTCTGATTTATTTAACTAAGCATAGTACCCTCCAGCTTCATCCATGTTGTTGCCTATGGCAAGATTTCCTTCCTTCTCATGACTAAAAATATTCAGTCCTACCCTTGACCTCTCTGTCTTATTCAAGCTGCCTTCTGCCTCATGAGATAGCAATCTTAGAGCCTAACCTTAGAGAAATACCATGTCTTTCTCTCTAGATCCAGTGCTGTCCAGTAGAACTTCCTGTGATGAAGAAATGGTCTGTATCTGGGCCACTGAAAGGTAGCTAATGAGGCTGAGGAACTGATATTTAATTTAATTTAATTTAAATTTACATTAAATAGCTCCATGTGGCAAGTGGCCGCCATAATGGATAGTACAACTCTAGATCTCAGTGTCCCACATCTGACCCAAACTGTGGGTACCTGGAAGGTTTAATTTGGGGGGATTTTTACTTATTTGTCTAGTCCACTTGAATCAGTAGACATGGTAGGTATAAACATCTGTCCTCGCCGTTACTCTTTCATGAGTTCCTTCTAAGAATCATGCTGGCAGACTGCCTTAAATCATACAGTATAAGTGAAAGAGGCTGAATGTAACTAATTATACAAATTGGAGTAGTTCAGGTTTAATTATTTTAAAATTACATAATAAAACTTGGATATTTAGCAAAATTACTGGCAAAAAAAAAAAAATCTAGATTTAACACTTTCCTGTTTAGCCCTTGATTCATCTATTTAGTACAGACTTTCTTGACTCCTCATTGGTGTCACTGCAACTTTGTTATCTGGCAACCATTTTTGCTCCAGGCCTTATGGACAAGTACTGAAAAAGCTGGGACCCCCTTGCTCAAGACCTTTCCAGTTATCATGCAAAAATGTATCTATCTGACCTTGCCGACCTTGGGGTTTCTTGAATTCTTGCCATATGTTTGGCTAGTTACATTTTAACTTAGTTTGTACTAAGATGTTAATAGGTAATAATTGTTTAATCACTGGCAGATAATATATTAGCATTCTAGGACAGCAACCTTCAACGAGTTAAGCCAAAGAAAGGACCAGTAGGGAGTTTCCCAGTTTTCCCTGGTTGGTACCTGAGCAGTATAAGAGTAGAGGAAAAGATGTGCATGTCTAATTCAGTAACTATTTAGGATGTGACAATGACATGTGAAACTTTGGGGTAGAGAAAATCAACTTTCCCTTTTCTTGTGTGCCAATAAAGTTACAGGGCAAGCCTCTCTTCTATCTGTAGAGTTGGGTCTCATACTATTTGCAATCTATTGGTCTTTTTTTCTGAAGACTTCAAAGTGTGGTGTAATTAAACCCTGATGTTTTTAGTAAATGTATTTTTTTTTTAATTCTAAACTATTCAAGCAAAGAGATAGAGGCATTTGCTAGCCTTACGGTTTGCTGATTAGATACATAGATACATACAAAAATATAGCTCTCTCTCTCTCTATATATATATATATATAGGTATACACATATATATGGGTACACACATACACACAATATACACACGTATATTCCTCTCACCCCACAGTGCATAACTGTAGCATATTGTTCCCTTTATTGGAAGCTCAGAAGCTTTGCCATTTACCGGGGCAAATCTCAGTCTCCCTTAGCCTCAATATCCTTACAAAATGAGGGTAACCATACTTATGTAGGTTATTGAGAAAATTAAATAGAATAATATATAAGAAAACAATAAAATAGAAAACTGCTTAAGATTAATGTGGAGGCAGAGGTGGAAACTGCTTTGTCCAACATGAGTATGAAGACTTGTGCTAACATCTGATTGGACAAATGTACTAGGAAGCATATGGATACATTTTCTGGACAGACGGCTGGTACATTCTGTGCTGTACATGCGTGGCTTTCTATGGAGTTGCTTTAGCATGAAGAGCCTCTTTCAGGGACCTTTATGGGTTTAAACCATGTCAGGTGAACCTCACCAAACAAGGAGCCGAAGACTTGAACCTAATGCAAACAGTTGCAGGGACGTTTACTACACTGAGTGTAAATAACATCTTGAATGCCACCAAATGTGAATACCAATGCTTAATGGTATTACATAAATTCAGCTTTAATTGAGCAAAGCAAAATCCAACCAAATGGACCTGTTTATATTCTTAAATACTGAAATGAGGCCTAAATCATGGAGATTTTATGCCTTAGGTCTGAGATGTCCTCATACATAAGACATGCGCAGAGATACATACATGTATATGTACATATCCATGTATATTTCCCCAGCTTGACAATTCTTATCTACTTGGGAACAAAGTCTAAAGTAAACAGCCACCCTCAGTTACCAGCTGCTGCAAGGGCTCCTCTGTGGAACAGAGGAAGAGTGATTTATGTAGGAGGAGAAACTGTTCATATTCTGTCACACAATGTGTCCCCGCTCCATTAAAAATTGGTAACCAAATCTATCTATAACAACCTTAAAAAATAACATGGGTTCATAGGAGGTTTAGTTTCTGGGTGCTAACACATTTATGACTTAGAAATAGATAATTCAGACGATTTAAGCAGACTGCTGAAAAGACTAGATAGGAGGTGCTCCTTCTGGATGCTCTCGCTCCTGTTAAGTGTAGGAGTCGGACCAAACAACTGGTTCCAGGCACGGAATCAAATACACAGAGTGCCTGTAGTTTACCAGGCAGGTGTCTGATATTAAATTAAATGCATGTATATGTGAAATATTAAAAAAAATGAAAGAATATCACAGCTGGTGAGCAAAAAGCATTTTTTTTTTAATATTTGGGAGATATTTGGGAGATTGATGGCTGTTGTTCTTTTAAAAAAAATCTAGAAGAGAAATGACAATTTTTCTTCTACAAAGACCAAATCCAGTTATTAAAACTGAGTTTCAAAGGACATGTCTGCCTGCCTAGAGCTGAAATTTCTGATTTGCCACATAGATGCTTTCCTTCTTGTTCTGTAAGCAGCTGAGGTTGAAAAAGAGCAATTGATGATCTTCTGTATAACAGATAGCAGGCAAGTGTGGATTTATTATTATGCTGCACTTAGCTGCCTCTTCTGCAGGCTGAATAGCCTAATTCTATGAACTTTCTTTAAGGGTAGATCACTTTTCAACTATTTAATAGCCATCTTTGTTGATTTCCTCTGAAGGGCTTCCAAATTATTCTCACACTTCTTAGCGTTTTCCTCATCTGTAATACGCATTGTGCCTGCACTCGAAATGTTCTTCTGGGCACTGTGCCAGATTTGATTGCCAATGCCTTCTACCTGCCCGTGTTATAGATAGCACAAATAAGATCAATATATTTAATAATACAGCAACAACGTTTGGCCTCTGATTTAGGAGGAAAGAAAGGCAAAGGCGTGGCCAAGCTCTTTTATCATGTTTTACTTATTTCTGTTGAGGACTTTGGTCACTCGCCAAGCCTCTTTTGATATTGTTGATCTGGAGGTTTGTCACTGAGTTTTAGATTCAATGTGAGGGTATATGTGAAATCCACTCAGTTTAAATTGTTTAGGCGAGAAGACTTTGAACCATTATCAGGGCTATCCTGGGGCAGGTACAAGAAGGATACATGAGAAGACCAAAGGAGGTTGTAGTGGATAAATGTGGGGCTCAAGCCCGGGAATCAGTATATAATCCAGGGCCATGTACGAATCAGAAGGGTGACCCCAAAACTAGGAGATCCACTGGGAAAGGTGGCACACAAACTAAGTAACCACCAACAACACTGATAACAACACAAACAAAATAGAGAGAATTATGGGATCAACCAGACAGAGAAACTCCCAAGGAGGCTGTTGAGCAAGGGCACTTTGCTGTCCCTTTGCTCTTGGGGGTGGCCCCGGTCCTCTGGTGAGGTAGATAGGGACCAGCTGTGGGCTGAGCTGGAGGCAGTTTGCACCTGTATTATGAGGAATTAGAGAAAGAACCCCAAGGGGAAGAACTCTGAGTTCAGAGATGTGAAAATTCTGTTTTAAAGAATAAATATTAGTTATTAAAGGGATTGCTTAGTTGACCCCCCTCCACCAACACTGACTACCAGGAAGTTTAAATTAAAACACATTTGCAGATCAATGATCACAATGAAGGTGATTCCCTTAGCCTGTATATTTATACTTTCTTTTTTCTGACTTATCTTTATTTTCTACTTGTATGGATGCTTTCCCTGGTTCTGGTTTTGCAGCCTTACTTATATTTTTCCATATTTACAGTAAGAGTTGTTATACCTCAGAACTCCTACTGAAAAATAAGGCAGGGTATAAATAAATAAAACTTTGCATCCATAAAATAAAAGCATTGAAGGGATTGCAAAGCTTTGCTGACTTATTTGTGTGCTCTCTCTGTTGTTATATTTATTTGCCAAGATCTGTCTAGTTGGGCAAGATTCACAATCTACATAGAAATTGTTTACCTGAAATTTTCTTCCTTCCCAGGAGACATTAAATAGAAATAGACTTTGTTTTCCTTCCTTGAAATCCCTTCTGTAACCTACCTATTATCTCTTTCAATGGGAAGGAATGACGCGTGCTTCGGCTCAGATGCCTTGTCACGTGCATTCTCAAGGATGCCTGGTAACCTTAAGGAACAGAAGCAGTTTGAAACTCAGTCCCCTAAACTGAGAGGTCTCTGCCTTTTTTAACCAAATCAGATTCTACTGTCTACAGGGACACATGGCAGGAATGGTGCCACCTCATCATCATGGGCTTTAATAGGCACCTGTAACCCAGCTTTGTTCCTCTTTCCTGCTAATTTGTAGGAGGGCATACAGTTGAACACTGGACTCCCTCTGAGGGTGCACTCAAAATATTTTTTTAAGTCTTGGGGGGGTCCCTCAATTTTCTTTTCCCTTATTTGCAAAGAGATACAATTTTCATCTTTTGCTGCCTTGCCACCCAACATTTTGTTGCTCTTTTTCTTTTGCTTTTGATGCCTCCTCCCAGAGAAAGCATTCTTCTTGAGAGCAGGGAATGAAACGTAGAGTTGGGATGCCAGGAAATATCTTCTTAGAAAACATTCTTGGCTTTGGGTTGCGAGTTCAAGCTTTGAAACCAGAAGACCTGGATCTAGTCCTGGCTTCTATTTTTATTTGCTCTGTGGTCTCACACCAGATGTTGAAATTCTCTGAGCTTCATTTTCCCCATTTGTGGAATGGGGATAATAATTCCTCTTTGGCCTCAAGAGGGGAAGTAGAGATCACTTATGTGAAAAGTCAAAGGTTCAGTCCTCCATCATCCCGAGCTGTGGACTCTCATGGTTGCACCCTCGACCTCATAAGACATCCTGTCCATTACCCTCACCACTGTCTCTCTCTAGCCATCCAATCTCGGTTCTCAGCCTTTTTTAACCAAATCAGATTCTACTGTCCACATAACACCACAGCCCTGCATTTATGTCCCTCCTGCAGATGCTCGTGAAAAGTCCCTATTTGGGTCAAACAAACAAACAAACAAACAAACAAACAAACAAAACTCTTGCTTACTTCATGCTTCTTCTCTGAGTCAAATGTTCCCAGAGAAGAATACACACCCTTGCTGATTAGTTTTACTTTATACTTCTGGTCACAGATCTCAGATGGGCATCTCATCTGTCCTTATGCTACCAGCTAATGACCTTGCCTCATATTCCTTTGAGAGAATGGAATCATCAGGCAGAAGGCCTCTCATCTGCCTGCCATCAACATTATTAACCTCCTCACATCTCTATTTTGTAAACAGTACCAGAACCTATGAATATTAATTACTATTGTGGTTCTATGATTCTTGGTTGGAGATAGCTCATGCATTTAGAATATTTTCTAAAGAAAAAAAAACCTTCTCAAATTTGACCTCTATTAAACTGTTGTACAGAAAAGGGACTGTATTAATCATAGTGCACTGTTGTGAAATTTAGCATCATTAAGAAGTGTAGTAAGAACATATGAAGCACAAAGGGAACTACTTATGTCTGTTCAAGGTAATAAACAGTCTGACCATTTTGTCATCGAATTTTTTTAGGGTATTATATTTGGGAGGATAAAGAAGGTTCAAATCGAAGCATTATTCACTGGGTTGAATGCTGAGGGTAGGTGACACCTAATTCCCAATGTCTTATCCTACTCTACACTTAACAAACCCACAGTGGCCTGTGATTGTAATGCTAAAAACTCTGATTCCAAATAAATTTTTAAGAAAGTTCCTTTTCCCCTTTGCACCATGTCACTCGCAAATCCAGAAAAGCCTTATTTGCTCCTTGAGGTGAAACCACTCAGCCCAGAGGACACGGTCAACTAACTACCTGTTTCCCTTTCTCTGTGCAAAGGCCCTTCCTGAGCTGCTTCTCTGGGAAGCAGCACGAAGACAAATTAACACCTTGAAAAATAAGGCTGTATTTTCACAATCCATCATAATCTCTTTGATTTTCTCAAGAAAAAGGCTTGTCAGATTTCTTTTCCTCCTCTTAGTTATGGCTCAATAATGATCCGGATCTCTATGAAGCTACAGATGTGCTGAAAACCCAGCCTTGAGCTCTTCTTTCGTGGCTCTCTATCTGTTCACTATCTGAAGTCCCAAGCCTGTGGGCAGTGATGGTATCTCAACTGGGCACAAAGGTGAGGTGGTGTAGGGAGTGTCTTGGGTTTGAAACTTTCTCCAAATGGATGAAACAAGCCATGTCTTCAGTGTGGTTATTAAATACAGCAAAGTAGAATTAGAGATAAAATTGTATTCTTTATTTTTAGTTTGCTCCATCACTTTCCCCAGATACTGCCTTTAAAACATTGGTCCTCTGAAACGCTCCTTGAAAGGAAAAGAAGTTTCCAGGGTCAAAAGCACTGGGAAACCTTTGTACTCTCCTCTTTCTCAGAAATTCACAAGGCAAGGTACTAAAACACTCTGCTGTGTGAACTTGAGCAAGCTACTTAACCTCTCTGTCCACTTGTTTACAAAATGAAGGTAACAATAGCAACTACTTCGTGAAGTGATCCGAAGATTAAAACAGTTAATATACATAAAACATAGAAGAGTGCCTGGCACATAAAACAGCTATTTTTTTTAAGATTTTTTTTTTAAGATTTTATTTATTTATTTGTGTGTGTGTGTGTGTGTGTGTGAGAGAGAGAGAGAGCACAAGCAGGGGGAGTGGCAGGCAGAGGGAGAAGCAGGCTCCCCGCTGAGCAAGGAACCTGATGCAGGCTTGATCCCAGGACCCTAAGATCATGACCTGAGCCAAAGGCAGATGCTTAACCAACTGAGCCATCCAGGCGCCCAGCTATTATTTTTAATATAGTATTTTCCAAACCTTTGAGTAGAGTGCCCAATAACATCCCATAAAAGAAATTCTGAAAAACCTGTCTTATGACATTATGACCACTGGATGGTGAGCACCTTGCAGACAAGAGTCCTGCTCTGTTTATTTTTGTATATCCTGATGGTAACATGGTACCTGACATGTAGTAGCAACTTGGTAGGTATTTGGTTACATGCATGTTCAAGATTATTCTGCATGTCACCTCGTGCCTCCCAGCCATTTTTAGTTTAGATGGCTGATGATCTTGGCTGAATGTTTGGATCTCCCCACATTCATATGTTGAAATTCTCACTATTAATGTGGTGGTACAAGGAGGTGGGGCTTTGGGAGGTGATGAGGTCATACGGGTGGAGCTCTCATGGACGGGATTAGTGCCCTTACAGCAGAGACCTAGGGAGTTGTTTATCCCCTCATCAGCGACGACATAGCCAGGAGACAGCCACCTACAGACCAGGAAGTGGGCTCTCACCAGACATGGCATCTGTGGCACCTTGATCTTGGACTTCCGAGCCTTCAGAACTATGAGAAATAATTTTCTGTTGTTTATAAGCTGCCCTGTCTATGATACTCTGTTTTAGCAGCCTCAACTATCTAAGAGAGGTGGCTGGTTCCTGAGCACGGCTGGATGAACTCTTATTCTTTTCCCTCCCCTTGGTATTAATACTGTTCAGTTGATTAGTACTTTATAAACTAGTATTATCTTACTTCATCTCCTAAGTGGAATTCGATTATCAATTACATACTCAAGACTATGGGCAGCAAAGCTGGGATTTGAACCTGGAAGGACTCCACAAACACAACTTTTCCGCCATTATTCAGAAGAGAAGGCTACTCAAATCTCTGAGGCCAGAAGTGGCTACTTTTCATGAAGGTTCTGCAGCCTCTTCGCAGGTTTTGAGATGGAGAATTTGTCTCAGTGCAGAGGAATATTACTGGATTTGTTTACTTTGTTGGGTACTTGAAACTACTCTTAAAACTTAAGTTTTGGGCTTTTTTCTAGTACATATATTTTGAATGATTTGAACTAATTTCCATTGATAATATATGTAATTTGCTTGCTACTTCGCCTGATTTCTTGGTAAGATATATAAGTTCGTGGGAACCCCAAGACACAGAGAATTTGGTAACGAGACCTTTGAGGCTGGCTGGAAACTTGGATTCTTTGGTTTTTGTTTGCTCACTTGAAGACAAATAAGAATTTTTTGAGGACCCAGATCTGCGATTCAATTTACAGCACTTTGTCTTGTTTATCAGATGGAATAGATTCCACAGCTCAATGATGCCTCTCACCAATGTTTTGCTCATGTCAGACATGGGGCTATTATTAGTGGTTCTCAGTGTGAGGGAGAGAAATTTAGCAGTGATTTCCTTTGTATGTGAAGATTTTGTAGTCTCGTTTTATTTAAATTTCATTTTTACTAAATTATTCCTAGAAGCATGTTATTTGATTCCCTTGTAATCTAAGAATGACTCTCCTTTTCCTTCCTCCCTTTTGAAGTTTTTAGAATCATCAAGAATATTTCCTTTCTTCTTTACTACAACCATCTATGGTAATAATGGCTTTCATCATTGGTCATCTACAAAGACCTTTCTGAATCTATTTTTTGAGTCATAAATAGAGGGAATACTAAGGAAAATTTGCATTCCACTTTGGCTAAAAATCTGAGAGCAAATAGAGCTTGAAATATGTTCTGTGGTGCTTTTCTGAAGCTATGCAATATGCCTCTTAAGTTACAATTTCAGTTTTGCAAGGGCAAAGCAGAAAAATAAGAGGAATGAATGGCACCACCCATCTGGTTCATGTGTGTATATGTGCTACCCAGACAATGTAACACCGGAAAGAGAAAGGAATTCCTTTTTGAGTTCCACCTAGAGTTCTGAATTTGACTGATGACAATCAAAATGCAGGAGCAGGCCTGCTAGTAAATAAGTAAGATCAAATGAAATAATGGATATGAAAGTGCTTGCATATGAAGAGTACTTTGCATATAAGGTATCCCTATGAGCCACCTACTGCAAGAGAAAGCACTGGAAGATGTTGAGACTATGGCCCTGTATCCTTTCAGTACCATCAAGACAACTGACCAGTCTATCTGTAGTCTTTGAAAGCCTATACTTGAGAAAGGCTAGATTGGATTCAAATAAGACAGAATATTTGTCTAACTGCTGTCTACATACCTAAATATGGCTATCTTGGTTTGTAGTTTGTTCTCCATCTTGATTTATGGGTGTTCATAGAACATGAGGAGCATTTCTCCTCTGTGTCTTTGATGCTGTAAAACTAAATATGGTGAGATCAGTGTTGTATTTTAATGTGTATGTAAAATTTTACTTTATCGAGCACTTCTCAACTGCAGTACCTGCTGTGAGATTCTCAACTCCTCCAACACCAAGTGGGTGTCCTACACTTCAATGATATTCTAACATGATATACTTGGAGTTTGCATCAGACCCACATATTCAAGGGCTCGGTCCCACAAGACTGCCTCCACTTCAGATGCCAGTCATAAAGATCAGGGCCACTGGTACCACTGAATGACAGGAGATGAATCAGGTGTTCCTACCACCTCCTCCTCCTCAAGTTTGATTGTTTGCTAGAATAGCATACCGAACTCACGAAAAACACTTAACTGACATTTACTGGTTTATTATAAGGAAGCAGCTCTGGAACAGCCAAATGGAAAAGCTGCATAGGGCAAGGTATGGGGGCGTGGTGTGGCACAGTCTCTATGCCCTTTGTTAGCGCCCCCCCCACCCCAGCGCTTTGATGTGCTCACCAACTTGAAAGCTCTCTCAGTCTCATTGTTCAAGAGTTTGTAGAACTCCACCTCTAGGCCCCCTCCCTTCTCCAGAGATTGGGAGCGGAGTTGCTGAGAATTCCAACCTTATTATAATTTGCTCTTTCCGATCTCCAGTCCCATTTTGAAGCTATCAATGGGTCCTACTTTATGTTATCACATTAGAATAAACTCGGGTGTATTCAAAAGGGGCCTCATTATCAGTATCAAAAGACACTTCTATTACTTAGGAAATGCCAAGGGTTTTAGGAGCTCTGTGTCAGGAACACAAAAAGGTCAGATGGAACCACAGAAAACAGGGAGGGCGGCATGATCTTAATTACAGGAGACAATTCTAGGTTCTCATTGCCCCAGAGAGGACATCAGGCTGTCTACATAACAAATCTTACCCATTAGACCTTATCTCCATTAGTTTACCCACATATTTACCTTCCCACAGTTTGCTGTCCTTTGAAGTCTAAATTTTTTCTTTGTTCTGTCAGTTCTCCCCAAGTTCTAACCATCCCTTTGAGTCCCTCAAGACTGAGTTCTCCTATGTGTATGCATGATGCATGCATGAATAAACTTCTATTTGTTTTTCCCTGTTAATTTGTCTTCTGTCAGTCTAATGTGCAGGACCCCAGGTAGAAACCCAGAGTACAGAGGAACAAGAATCCCCTCTCCTACACATGGATCCATGATGGTGGGTATAATACAGAATAGTTTCATTGCTCTAGAAATCCTCTGTGATCTGCGTATTCATTATTCACCTGTTTTTCAATACCGTATTTTAGGCTACATGATGGTCAAGCACAGCAGAACCCATTTGGACCTCTAATGTTTCATAAATGGAGGAAGAACAGTTTTCAGGAGTGCCCAGTAAGCATTCGGTCAGTTCCCCAGGGATGACGTACCCTACCTCAAAAAACCCTAGTGGAGATCTAAAGATACTTTTGGTATGAATTGTCTTCCCAAGTATGCAGAAAACCCAAGATGACCTGAAATAACTTTAAGCCAAAAGCTTATTATACGAGGTGCAATCATTGCTGAAAAGCTAAAAAGGAGGTTCAGCCAAAGCAGAACTCATTCTGAAGAAAGATGCTCCATTTACAGAGTACAGGCTGGTACTCTCAAAAGTAGAGATGGAGTCATTGGCAGGCAGAGGGGCCCGGAGTCTGGCTCATCTCCATTCTATGTATCACGGTCCCAGGATATCTTTAAGATGGGTCAATTCTCTGCAGCATGGTGGTAGGACCACACATTATTAACAATAGAACACAGCATCTGGAGTTAGAAATTTAATCAAATCCATGGCATTCCCAATTAGGATTATAAGGTGTTTTATTTCTTTCTTTAATGGTATTTCAAAAGGGCACAAACCGTTTTGCTTTACCCTCAGAGAACAAATTATATAGGAATCTATGCCACTAATATTATATCAGATTAGAAATCCTCTTTGTAAAGGCCTGTCTGTAAGATTTAGCCCTCTCAGGCCAATATGTAATGATTTAGTTTTTCTTTTGTCAGCAGCCAAAGTCATGCTGAAGAACATAACTCAAAGACTCTGGAATTGTCTAGAGATCTCAAAAGTTCATAAAACAAAAAGATAACATACAAGACCTTTGCAGAAAGTGCTCAGATGGCTTTGAAATACCAAATCAATTCTTACTTTAAATAGTAAAATAAAAGGTGCACTCAATATTTAAAGAAGCTCAGAGATAACCAGAACAATTTGTTGATGTTTGTTTTTCTAGAAGAGTCCTCTAAGGTGGTAAATGGTATTCTAAGGGGAAAAATAAAGATATATAAATAACATATACTGATGTGTGTTGTTGTGATGCTTTCGAAAAGAATAGGGCTGGTAAGAATGATTCCTGCTCAGAGGAGGGGCACTCTCTCTCCCCACTTTCCTGTAACACCTGGCGTTGTCTGGTTGCACTGGGAAAGGCTTTAAGCACCCAGCTAGGTTGCTTTTTCCTGAGTTCACTCATCCCATCAGGGAATGGCTATATAGAACAAAAGCTCTGAGCACCATATTGTCTAAGAGGATTTAGGCAGAAATCTCTGGATAAAGTCTGTGCTTCTAAGAAGCAATGTAACTTCAAAGCTGCCTTGCTGCTGGAAAGCCCCTAACTCATTAACAAAAAGAAGCAGGAGGAGGAGACTTGTACAAATGTCAGGAGAACTAAAAGGAAATCTCCCAGGTGCAGTGCTTACTGATGGTTGATTTTCTCAGTACACCAATATATTAACCAATCTTTTAAACCATTTCCAATTTTAGTTTTAACATTGAAAATGCTTGGCTTTGGGATAGTGGGGTGATGTTTTTAATGGTGATTCTGATTTTGCTTAATAACTTGCATACAGCCTTTTATTTATCACATGCCCACCTATTTATTCCAATACTTTATGGCTCAATCTGGAATTATATGTTAATTTATCCCATTGATTTATACCTCAATATGAAATTATCCATTTCCCACTGAAAAACAGAAATGCCACTTCTACACTATAATTGGGATAATAGAACCCCACTTTGTATCTCTTTGAACAATATGCTGCTCTATGGCTTACCCAAATGTTACAGGATATGACATAAAAGTAAAATGAGCTCCTGTGTTAGGGTCTGAATGTGTCCCTCCAAAATTGATATGTTGGAGGTCTAACCCTAATGTGACTGCTTGGAGACAGGCCCTTTAAGAAGGTAATTAAGATTAAATGAGGTCATAAGGGTGGGCCCCTAATCCAATAGGACTAGTGTCCTTATAAGAAGAAGAGAGTGCAGGAATGTACATGCACAGAGCAGAGTGAGGACACAGTGAGGTGACTTTCAGGAAGCCAGGAAGAAAGATCTCACCAGAAACCAACCCTGCTAGCACTTTGAGCTTGGATTTCCAGCATCCAGAACTGTGAGAAATAAATTTATGTTGTTTAAGCCACCCAGTTTGTGCTATTTTGTTATAGCAACTCTAGCAAACTAACTCTCCTGTATCTAAGGAGAATAATTGTTGGAAACTTCAGGTTCTCTATCTTTTGGAGCAGTGAAAGAGCCATCTTTTGGCCCAAAACCTAACTAGGAAGACATTCTTTCTAGCAAATGGGGCGGAATTCAGTTTCTCTTATCCCTTCTTCAAACGCAGAACAGAAGGGGGGCACAACATGACGTATGAGAAAAGAAATTCCAACTTGACCAGGACAGAGATAATTCAAGGCTTCCAACTTTCCCACATATACTCATGAGGAACTATTGGAAAGCCTACTGCTTTTTGAAAAGTTGTTTATCAATTGTTATAGATAAGTATGCTTAAGCTAGTTGTGTATTAAAACAGATGTAGTTCTCACTCTATAATATGGGTTTGGGCCTTATTAAAAATGCCTTTTTATTTCATTTACTAATAATTTAGTAAATTAGTTCAAAAGTTAGTTTAAAAAATTGTATGATATTATTTCAGGTAGATAAGTGGATTAGGTAGATATTACTGAATGATCGAATTTAGTATTAGGACATCTAAATTCACAATAGAAAAAATATTAAAAGATTTTCAAAGAACTGCAAGCTTAATATACTAGCATATGTAATATTTTACCTACCAAATGAACGAGAAGAAGACCCAATTTTGTACTGGATATGGAAAAACAGAAATTTACATACACATTTTATGGGAGTATAGTTTGAAGATTAACTTATCAATAAGTACTCAAAGTATTAATCATCTAGAGCCCGATGCAGGTCTCAGTCCCAGGACTCTGGGATCATGACCTGAGCCAATAAAAAAAACCCAAATAAATCTTTAAAAAAATAAAAAAATAAAAAAATGAAGAAACACACATGTACACACACACACATCCACACATGTAGATAGGCAAACATATATACATACACACATAGGACTACATCTTAGTGGAGAAAGGTAAAAATCAGAAAGAGAAGAGGAAGTAGGAAGTCAAAACAATAACAACAAACTGCATTTAAAAATTAAAAGACTTCCATAACAAAAATGGTGGTGATCTTGATGTCTCTTACTCATTTGTGTGAAACTGCATGCGCTGTGCATAAAATGGTGTGTGATCAGCAAACTGTGCACGGTGGTTACCTCAGGGATGAGATTCTGTGATTTTTTTTTTTTAATGGTTATCTTCTAACTTTATGTATTGCGCTAGTTATTTACAAGGGTACTGTATTATTTATATAATCAGAAAAATCTAGCAATGTTATTTTACTGGGGAAAATTTGCAATTTTTTATGAATCAAATCATACTTAGGCAGGTCTATCGCTTCTGCCCTGATACCGGTGATTACCAGGCTGACAGAGTAGCATCAATATGTATTTTCTCTCTCTCCAGAGCAAGGTTTATATGGACCAGTATGTAGTCTCTGTGTGTTTTTCTTCCAGGTGCTGTGTGGTAGGATAGGAACATAAATATGCATATGTTTGGATGTGTTATTATGTATAAGAAGGAAGTCCCGGCTCTTACAGAATCTAACTATACAAAAGCTGCCTTCAGTCTGGTAGGCGTTAGAATTGCACGTTACCCCACAGTAGATGGGCTCCTGAAAACAGCTATATACATGCCCAAGCTACATTATGCAGATGTGTGAAACACCTGCGCCCTTCTGTATGTTTTCTAGAAGGAAATCTAAACAGGTTGGAAATAGCAAACAGGGTTTGCCGAGGGCAAGGCAGGGCAGAGACGTCACTGTAAGCCAAGTTTGTGGGTGAGGTGGGTAATGCAGACATGAAGTGGAAGCCAAGGTGATGGGGTGTAGCCTTCAGCAGGTGACAGCAACAACAGGGCATCCATGGCAGATGTCGTGGTCAACATCAGCCTCAGCCCGGGCAATACCTCTCTCACTTTACATCATCTGGTTGGAGCAGATTCTATAGACCAATTAATTGAGATTTTAGGACTGTTCTTTCCATCATATGGAAAATCAGTAAAGGGTACAGGTCAGGACCGTGGTTCATCTTTGCCTGCTGATTCATGCTTTTTAGAAGTCTCTTTTATCTCAGATGGGTATACTTCAAAATTTATGGTAGAAAAACCTAATCAAATGCTATAGTCAACCTCGGGAGGAACAATAGAAAGAGCGTTTCAAAGTTACTTAATTATGCTTAGTTTTGGGCGCCTGGGTGGCTCAGTTGGTTAAGCGACTGCCTTCGGCTTAGGTCATGATCCCGGAGTCCTGGGATTGAGTCCCACATCAGGCTCCTGGCTCAGCGGGGAGCCTGCTTCTCCCTCTAACCCTTTCCCCTCTCATGCTATTTCTCTCTCTCTCTCTCTCTCTCTCTCAAATAAATAAATAAATAATTATGCTTAGTTTTGTTACATTGAGAAATAAAGAATATTCAAAAAGGGTAAATCTTACAAAAGAGAATCCTATCTCTTTTCTAACTAAAGAACCAGGAATTTAGGGAAGAAATAAAAAACAAATGTAACAATAAGTATGTAAACCCTCACTTAAGCGGAAGTAATTTTGGTGAATTTTAAAAGTTTGAATATACTTCAAATACTGTGGCATGGGTTGGCTGGATTAGTTTTATATTGCTGCAGAAACAGATCATCACAAAACGAGTGGCTTAAAACAACACGTATTTATTATCTTACAGTTTTGGGGGCCAGAAGTCTGGCATGGAACTCGCTGGGCTAAAATCAAGGTGTGGCAGGGCTGTATTCCTTCTGGAAGCTCTAGAGGAAAATCAGTTGCCTTTCCTTTGCCAGCTTCTAGAAGCTGCCCACATTCCTTGGCTCAAGGACCCCTTCCTCTATTTTCAAAGTCAGCAAGATCTTATCTCTTTAATCCCTCTTCTGTAGAGACCACCCTCTGATCACAACCAGGCAAAATTCTCTGTTTTTAAGGACCCCTGTGATTACACTGGGCCCATCCAGATAATCCAGATCATCTTCTCATTTCAAGGTCCTTAATTTATAGCTGAGATCCCTTTTGCCAGGTAAGGTTATATGTACACAGTCTCCAGATATTAGGTCATAGGCATCTTTTTGGGGGGCTATTATTCTGTCCACCACACATACTATGAAGGGTGTGGTGTGATAGAACAGAATAATAACACTAAATGTTTGCACAGACATTTTTGAGTATGCTGACATTTCATTTCTATTACCATTGCCTGTGTATCCTACAAATAGGACCTTTGAAAAGTGGTACACTATCATTTTATGATGTCAAAGCAGCAAGAGTTAACCTTGAACAGCAACCACTTATGATATAATGGTACCCACAGTCATATCACGGACTATCATGCTTCATGCAGATAGCATTCGTAAATGTGGTTATTTAAGTATAAAGCAATAATTCATCCAAGATTTAAAGCAGTTAGAAAACATTAATTTGGGAGGATCAAGTAACGAGAAATCATCAAGTAATGGGAAAAATTCCACTGAAATCTGGAATGTAAGTATGTAAGATTCGCTTCCTTTCCCATTTGCAGAGTGGCTTTTTATTACGAAGTCATCTGTAAGTCTAATGAATTGTCTCCTTAAACACTGTGTACTTAGTTTTATGGTTTAAAAAATTAGTATTATCAAAAAATCTTAAGTAAGAGAGGCTTTTTGAATTCCATTGCATTTGGCTAGTGAAAGTAAATTGCATAATTATTACTTTGGTGGCTTGAAATGCTTGTTCTGATACTCAAGTTCATTGCCTCAGAATATTAAATAAAAGAGAGAGAGCCAATAATCAGGATTACATGATATTGCTAAAGAAGGGATTCCTAAAGAATGAAGACTATGATACCCATGTATGAAAAATTTATTAAATGTTTTTATTTGGTATTTTTTAAAGATTTTTTTTAATCTTTATTTTTAAGTAATCTCTACACCCAGTCTGGGGCTCAAACTTACAATCTCGAGATCAAGAGTCTCATACTCTACCAACTGAGCCAGCCAGGCATCCCTTTATTTGGTATTTTAAAAATAGTTAATTTCCCATTGATTTCTCGCCAAGTGCAATGGATACTTTGGTTTCTTTCCTGGCATATATATCCCCTTCCCTCTTTCCTAATATATCACAAGCTGTTCATGTTGCACGGGCATACTACCTTTCATCCAACACTTGACTCGAAGGATTGATGTAAGCAAATCTAGCATGATTCCCTTCCGTTGACCACAGGAATTGGCATAAGCATGGCTATATATACTGCAGAGTTTGTGTATGGTATTTTCTGCCAGGGACTTTAGTTTATGGCTTGGGGACTCTTTCTTTTGGATGGCATTGGGTGTGGATGCCAGTCTTGAAACTAAAAAAAAGAATATCTGAGCATAAAACTAGCTATTTTGTAAGGAGTAATTAGGTCACTTGATTAATTAAGTAATTATGACTGGTCTGGTGCAGACACAGAATATTAGTGTGGGGAGGTCTATGGAAGTGAAAGAGACTGATTTATATTCACAGGTCCTAGAAGAAGGAGTCAAGCACACTCAGGGGGCCAAACAGAAGGTACCTAAAACCTTGAAGTGGGGTTTCTCCAGCTGAATGTGGAGAGAGAGAGCCAGAACAGCTGTGGGAGAAGCATTTACGGGGAGTTAAGGGTGGTATGGCTTCGGGCATGCAGGAAGCACACTTGCTGGTTAATTTGAGTATAGCTCAAATAGAAGGTCCATAAGAAGGGGTGAGTGATCATGGAGGGGGAATGAGGATGCCATCATGAGGCTTATTGCTTGGTTGTGAATGTTGATGCAGGTGGGTGTGGGACAGATTCAGGAAACCTGAGTAAAGGGTCAAAGAGAAGTGGGCAGGGAAAGGACATTGAGGCAACAGACATTTTATCCTTAAATTCCACTAGCTAAACAAAAAGAGAAAGATATTGCTGAAAGAATTGCAGAGACTTGGAGGAGAAATCCAATATACAGAGCCTGAGCCTTAATTATCACTGGAATTTTCAAGTTATAAAAGTTCCACATTGGTTTTCAAGACCTTGTACGTGGATATTCTGTTACTTTCAACCAAAACTTAAAACGCATCTTAAATGATGCGTCTAGCAAATGTAAATACATTCTCCTTTCAACAAATACAGATGCATCTAAACTGACTGCCATTCTCAATCCCAGTTGAGTATACAAATAAAACTGCCAACGGTTTTAATATCCTCTCAGTTGTCATTAAGATCTTAAAAGCGGCACTGGAAAATGTACTGAATTTATATATTTTGTCTTAATTTAGGTAGGCCCACAGAATTGTGTTAATCATGGTCCCTGGTTCATAATCAATCATCATGGCATAGCTTTCTTGTTGGTTTATGTAATTCATTTCTATATGGACACCCTAACCCACCCCCAAACTAAAACATAACCAATATCCTTACATCAACCCAAGTGTCATCTCTCTACCTCCTCATGAAGTAACTACTATCCTCACAGTTATGTTGGTCATTCCCTTTTTTTAAATATTTAGTTCAATTACTGAGATTTGTGTGCCTAACAGCATATTGTTTACCTTTGTTTATTTTCAAGCTTAATTAAGAGGATCATGCTTTATGTAGTCTCCTGGGACTTGTGTTTTTCAGTCAATGTAATTACTCCAATTCATGCATGTTGTGGCAAGTAACTACTTTTTAATGTACACTGGTGCATAATATTCTTTTGTGTTAATAGTTTCTTTGTATATTTTACTAGTAATAGGCAATTTTGAAGTGTTTCCAGGATACTGATACTATAAACCCCTTTTCTCTAAATAATATTGTGTATGTATCCTGAAGCACAGATAGAAACACTTCTCTTTGGTCTGTATCAAGGAATAAAATTGCAGTCATAAGGTAAGAGAAAAAACATAATGCTATGCTACCACCCAGGGGGTTAACAAATATACATTTCCATCAGCAGGTATAAGACACTCAAAACTTGAAATCTTTAGATTTCTTGATATTTGTTAATCAAACATGATTTCCAGTTTTAATCTTGGTATACAATTTCCAGGTTACTAATAAAATTAAACATCTTTTCATAGTATCTGCCATATGAATTCTCCCTTCTGGAAATACTTGGTCATGTTTTCTGTCATTTTTTTTAAGTATGTTGTTTACTTTAGAAAATATCATCTTATTATGATTAGCAGTTTTTAAGGTCTTATTTAAGAAATGTTTTCTTAATATATGATCATAAGATATTCACCTGTATTTTCTTCTACATTGTTAAAATTCATTTAATTTATATCCTTTATAATCTGGGGGCAGTTTCTGTTTATTGTATGAAAGGGTTTTTTTTATCTTTTTTCAATTTTTTTTTCATACAGATAGTAACATTTCTGGATTTTAACCCTAGCAATCTGCCATGAGACTTCTATTTATATATCAGTGTTTTAGTTATGCATTGTTTAATCTGCCAATTGTCTTCTCCTTGCCAATTGTCATCCAACACTATACCATTTTATTTTCTCCAGCTTTATTGAGATATTATTGACATATAACATTTGTAAGTTTAAGATATGCAATGTGATGATTTGCTATATCATATTCATTATTACAGTTGATCATTGGGCTGGGTATCTGAAGGAGGAGAGGAATGTCCCAGGTTAATGAGCACTGTGGTTATTTTGAGTCCTTTTCTCTCCCATAAAACTCTCAGAATGTGCTTGTCAAGTTTTATTACTAATTCTGCTAAGCTCTTGACTAAGATTACATTGAATCTATTTATAAGTTTGGGGAGAATTAATATCATCTAGGGAATGATATTTTTATCCATGAACATGGTCTATTTCTCCACTTATTTAGAAGAGCTATGATTACATCTTTTCCTAGTGTCTAAAGTTAATTATTTTTTCTCTTAAATTGCTTTAAAACATTGGTTCTCAATGTTAACCATATATAAAAATTACCTGAGAAGTTCAAAAAAATAATGATGCCTGAGCCCTGCCCCACAACAATTACATTCCTATCTTTGGAGGTAGGGCCCTGACATTGGTATATTTTAAAGCTGCCCATGGTGATTCTCTTTTGCAGTCTGGAAAGAAAACTACTTTTAAAAAAGTAATTCTAGTTAGCAAATTATCTGTTTGTATTCACTAACACCAGATGTTTTGTGTGATTTTAATTAATTCTTATGTGGAACAGCTGAAAGATAAACTCTTACAGGGACAGAAGCTGCCACTGGTTAAGGTGGTTGAGACAAGTAGCTTCTCTCTTTTCAAGCCTAAATCCATTCTCTTCATGCCGGTGACTCCAGGAAAAGTGAGTTAATTCCTCCATTACTTTCCAAAGTTGTGGAGGAATATACTGTTGGTGGTATTTCTTTCTTTTTTTTTTTTGAAGATTTTATTTATTTATTTGACAGAGAGAGACACAGCGAGATAGGGAAGAGAAGCAGGGGGAGTGGGAAAGGGAGAAGCAGGCTTCCTGTGGAGCAGGGAGCCCGATGTGGAACTCGATCCCAGGACCCTGGGATCATGACCTGAGCCAAAGGCAGACGCTTAACGACTGAGCCACCCAGGCACCCCTGTTGGTGGCATTTCAAAAGTAAAGGAAAGTGTGCATTTTTTTATTATAGTCTTCATCAAATATAAAAGCAAGGAACTAATCATAAAGGAAACTACTGATACATTTGGCTACAATTAAAACTAAGAGCAAACTTTTTTTTTACATGAAAAGACACTTTATTTTAACTGATATGAAAAACAAAAATGAAAACAAAATAACAGTTTAATATACAAATGTCTCTTTCATATCAGTAAAAAGCTGATTAACAATCCAAAATGGGCAAAGTATCTGAGTAGACAAACCAATGATGTGAATATCCAGATTAGTCAATATCACCATATCAAAGAAATGCATATAAGGTATGTTTCATCTGTGATACTATTCTGCGCTAATAAGGGTGTATGTGACAGACAACTTTTGAACACAAATCATGTGAATATAAGTTGGTAACTTTCTTCAAACAATTTGTGCATAAACATCTTCTTCTTGGAATTTCTTAAAAATGGAAAAAGTCTAAACATATGCTAACAGGACATTAGTTAAATATATTATGGCATATCCATGCAGTGTTGTTCTTTTCCTTTTCAGTTTTCCAGCATCTGAATTGCCATCTTATGTTTGGAAAATCTCCCCGGGTGGTTTAAACAACAGAAATTTAATTTTTCACCATTCTGGAAGCTAGAAGTCTGACATCAATCTACAAATTGGGTTGGTTTCTTCTAAGGTATCTTTCCTTGGCTTGGAGATGATCTTTTCCCTGTGTCTTCACATTGCCTTTCATTTGTGCCTGTTTGTGTCCAAATTTCCTTTCTTTATAAGGATACCAGTCATATTGGATTAGGGCTCACTCTAACAATCTCATTTTAATTTGTTTGCTTCCTTAAAGACCCTCTGTCCAAATACCATCACATTATGGTGTAACTGGGAGTTAGGACTTCAACATATGAACTTGGGAGACACATTTCTGAGCCCATAACACTCATTTACCCAGCTTCTCTTTCTGATAAGATGTCAGCAATTTGACTTGGGTTCAGCCAATCAGATTCATTGCTTCTGGAATTTGAATTAGGGAATACTTACGCAAAGAAACTTGGTCAGTAGAAAATTCTTTTTGGCAGAGGTAAAAGATAGTGCTGCAAGCAACACCCAGTTTATAGGTCCCAGTGGTGGCTATAGTGCTGGGTTGGAAGCTGCAGCATCTGGATTAAAGAAGCAGAAGCAGTAATGTCTTCACCAGACTTGTCCTGTCTCTTCCATTGTTCATGCTGTCTTATGAGCCTGCATCTTCAGCCTTCTTGGTGATTTTATTAGATGCTCACTGTCCTTCCAATAAATTTCTCTCTCCTTAAATCAGACAGAGTTGGTTTCTATGATGTAAAACCAACAACACTGACTGATACATCTCACATGGTGGAATATTATATAGCCTTTAAAATAAGATTTTCTAAGAATTTTAATGGCAGTGGAAAAATATTTAAGATATACTACACAGTGAAAAAGAAGGTTATTATACTATGATCTCAATTTTAGTTAAACACTGTATATGTATAACCATAGACAATAACTGGATGGAAATATATCAGATGTTTGTAGTGATTGTCTCTGCTTCTTGAAATTACAGTTGATTTGTGTTTTCTCCCTTAGACTTGCTGAATTTTGCAAATATTCTATATACATTATCTTTATTATCACACAACAATTAGAAAAGGGAAATTCAACATAGCATGGCCTTTTTGGGATTTTCCTCACTCCCATTTGGTTGGCCTAGATATATCTTTTTGTGTTTCCATGGAGATCTTCATGACAACTTTTACTACCCCTCGTGTTTCTAACATGGTCCTCAGCACTCTCTGAATTTGCTTGTGAGTACTTCCTCCCAATTGTAAGTTTCTTTAAGAAAGTTGCTAAACCTTACATCCCTATATGACCAGTGCCAAGCACAGTAGCTGGCTTAGAGGAAATGCACAGCAAATATTTGTTGAATGAAAGAAAAAGATACTTTAATATGATTTGATAGTTTTCTTCAGTTGTTGAATTTTGTTTCTGTGATAACTACAATTCTAATTAGTATTCTTGAGCTTTCATGTTGTTTGATGATTTATCTAGTGAAGGAAGAATTAATATTATTATTTTAGAGTTTCCCCCATTTACAAAGTAGGTTTATTAACAGTAGTTTTCTCCCTTAATGGTGAGAAGTGAATAAAGGGATGGAGGAAATAAACCTATTTAATTGGTTGTCTAGTACCTAAAAGAAGTAATTAGTTATGTTAACTGTTAATAACATCATCGAATCATTAAGTCAAACATACACCTAGCTATATTTTATTTTGTGTTCAGTTATAATATAATATTCTAGCTCAGTCTCAGGCCACTGATAGATAATCAATTCCAAGTTACAGGGTAATATTCTGTGATAAAATACGATTAGGAGCATTATTTCATGGATTGTAATTCTATTCAAATTTAGCACATGATTCTATTCTAGCTCAAAACTATTTGTTCAAGCAGGCCAACCAGATTCCTGGTCTAGGGGAGTGGCTGGTGGTTTCTTGCTGGTGGTGACACTCTGGACCCATGCTCATCATAGAGCCCATCTGCAACGAGATAAGGAGCTCATGCCTGAATGTAAATCAACACACCGTCTTCTTTATCAAGAAAGTTTTGCTATGAGAAGATTGTCAGCCTAACTTAACTGTACCTTTATAACCCCCCACACCCCCAACAGCAGATGTAGAGGGCCACAAATTCCTCAAACTGAGAGTTCCACTGATTGTGAAATTTCCCAAGTTCATCCTTTAACACCTTCTGTCTTTCCAAAAATCGATTTATGTCTTTTGCTTGCTCAAGCAACCAAAATAACTAATAAGGTAGGACTGTAAAAATGTGATACTGGAGCCTAGGAGTATGGACTTCAAACTCATGGTTGTAGAGGGTGTCGTCGGAGCTGTGGCAGGAAGACATGAAGAAGAACACTGAGGAAGAGAGTGTAGTGATAAGAAGAAAAACCTTGAAGCAAGAACCAGTTTATTTGAGGGGCTGGGATGGGAAGAGGCATAATCAGAGAGGATCGGGAAGGGATATCAGAGAGTGGAGAAGAGCCGGAAGTACATGCCATAAAATCCCCAGGAGGAAAGTGTTTGCCCGAGAAGATACTAGCCTGCTGCTTCTGTTGGATAGGCTGCGCAAGGTCACAAATAAACTCAAGTCTTTTAGTGGCTTAACATAATAGAAGCTTATTTCTTGCTCACATAACAGTCCAAGATGGATGGCCCTGGTTCCTGAGTGATTCAGGCTAAAAGGCTCTTTGCATCTCACAGCACCAGGCTTCATAGGACCTTGCTGTTATTGGCTGAAAGAGAAGGAGAGAGAGATTACTTGGAAAAGTTCTTGATCTGAAAGTGACTTATGTCCTTCTGCTTATATTCCATTGGCAAGAACTAGACAGAGCCAAATGTAAATGCAAGAGTCAGGTGGCCTCTTCCTAGAAATAAATCTGTACTATGGGAGGAGTAGATGCCTTCTGGAAGACAGGTGGTTTCTCTCCCTCAGGGTTTGATGTCTGAGCAAGGCTAAGAAAATGAGGCCTGAGGAACATCGTGGCTACATTCGGTGATGTCAAGTCATTTGGTGATGGACGGTAGAATGAGAGGGACTGAAGCCATCTTTCATTAGTTAAAAGAAAAATAGATATTTGAAGAGGTGCAGCTAGAAGAGATAGATTTCTTTTTCAAATAGCCAACCAGTGCCCGGACAGTAAGAGAAAAAAATAACAGATTGAAAAGGTAATAGGACAGAAAGAAAGGTTTTATTTTTACAATTAGTTTGATCTGAGTATGTACTTAATAAGTAGAAAGAAATGGAAATGAGACAAGGACAGCAAAAGAAGAGAACAAAGGTGCAGGGATTAGCAAAAGGCGGGGAGAGGATGAATCTTCCGGAGAGACTAGAGTTTGAAAGCAAGGAGGGACATACATGGTGCGTCAGTTGAGAAAACAGTTCACTGTCGAGCACAGTCCAGAGAAGCAGGAAGAAAGGCCATCGGCTTAGGTTGAGGGATAGGGGTATAGGGTCGGGCTTCAGGGAACTATAACAACTCTGGAATCTCCAATATAAACCTAGGGAGAAACGTCAGAGATAAATAAAAGAATAGCTAAGTAGAGGAGAGCACAAAGTCGGGGTTAGAGAGTTAGAGACATCCCAATCAAATAATAAAACTCTTGGTCGTTTCAGGGGCGCCTGGGTGGCTCAGTTGGTTAAGCCACTGCCCTCGGCTCAGGTCATGATCCTGGGATCGGGTCCCGCATCCGCTTCTCCCTCTGACCCTCCCCCCTCTCATGTGCTCTATCTCTCTCTCTCTTTAACTCTCATTCTCGCTCTCTCAAATAAATAAATAAATAAATAAAATCTTAAAAAAAAAAAGCTCTTGGTCATTTCTTACAAGTAATTTTCCATTCTTTTTTCTTTTTTTTTTTTTAGAAAGTGATTTATTTTAAGCATCGGTTAAGCTAGGCACAACTTTTAAGTTCAAACCAGTAAACTCTATGAATAGATTGGAGATCATAATTTCTCTTCTCAGTGCTTAGTACTGTAGGTTGGCAAAGAAACACAGGAAAGTGAATACAAAAAAAAAAAAAGTCATGTAAAATTACTCAAATACACAAATTGAGGGTGTTATTTTTACTTATCATTTTATATTTCAAATGGCTTCTGAGTAATGATCCTTATAAATGTTCACAAATAGAGGTATGAATTCTGTGTGGGTGTTAATACCATTTAAAAACTGGAATTACTTAAGATGCATTATTGGTGCAGAGGGTGGTAGTCATTTTTTCCTTCTAATATGAGAATAAATACAAATAACATTCTTAGAGAAGAGTGAAGTGATTTTTACTCAGCTGAGTGGCAATGTTTTCAATTTTATGACTTTTCTTAGCCTGCAGGTTGTTATTTTGCAAAGTATCTTTAAGAATAATCTTTTCTTTTTCCCTTCCGTTCTTCCTAGGAAACACTAAACCTATCCATTATCAAAGGCTCCTACCAGTTTAAACACAATTTTAAAACTATAACTTTCTAGGCATATAAGGAGCCAGCAATCTCCACCCATAAGGCATTTTATAACCCACCAAACTGACCTCAGCATGAGCCAGATCATAAAGGCAAAAAAAAAAAAAAATTCATCCCACGTTCAGCCTTTACTTGTAATATTTCTAATTAGATACAAAAATATTTACATACATATACACATGCACATGTATACACACAAACACACTCAAAAATATATCTCTGGCTATTTTTTAGTCTCTTTAGCATCATTTTCTCAGTCATATCAACATTGAATAAAACTATGAGCTTATAAGAAAATTAAAAAGGTATATTTTAATATGGAGACATTTTAAAATAAAAACTTGAAAGCACTATCTTAGAGTTACTTCTTTTGAAAAATGGGAGTACATCAAAAAGCTTTTAATATCTATACTCATCAATCTATATGATATTTTATACAAAATAAATAAAATTGCATTTGCACTTGAGAAAAGGAAATATAAATGTAACTTAAAATTGAATTTGTTTCTCATTGGTTCTAGAATTCTAATATATAAGCATTGTCCCTGAAGAAAAAATTTTATGGAAATTTTTAAAAGTATTCATGAGCTAAGCGTCAATAAAAGTTCATATTGTTTCCATAAAATAGAATAGCAAACTGGGTTCATTTTATTACATTGAGTCAGAAATGGCTATATATGGTATGTTTGCGTGTGTGTGTGTACATATCATATATATGTCATGATATATATTATATATGGGTTAAATCACATATATTTCTCTATATATAGATATAGATATATAAAATTATTAAAATGGGTTAAACTCCCATAAGCAATACATGATCCTAAAATACCACAATATAATGAAATCACTACAAGTTGGTTTATTACATTTTTTCTCATAGATCTGATTTTTCTAAAGCTAGAGAAAGAAATTACCAAATGTTTATAGACAGATGGTTTAAACTTAATCAGATTAAGTATCAACATGGAAATCAATTCAAGGTCTGAAAATTCCAAGAACGCTTTAAAAAATTCTGTAACAAGGCAACTTCACAAGACAGAATTAGGTAGAGCACTCATATTTCATCTGCCGGATTTATTCTGCAATTGACTTGTTAAGTGTCCCTCAAATAAGCTGTTTTTGTAAATGGTTGCCAAAGTACATTTCTGAATTTAGTATAAATGTATTGTATGACAGTTGGGATTTGAAAAGTTTAACTAGTTTCTTTCTCTTTAAAAACTAGTTTCAGTACAAGATTGTCTAACTTTAAAAAGCACAATAATTTCCAGATTGGTAGTATCCATCTTTAACTTCAACTTTTGTGGAGTATTTAATAATCACAATTTTGATGGATATTCATTGCTGTTATATAAAGTTAATTTATTATTATCTTTTCTAAATCTATCTTATCTATCTATCTATCTACCTATCTATACCTTCTTTCAACTTCCTTGAGTAGGATTTAACATAAAAATATATTCATCTTGAAGAGATATGTGTACTCTCAAAATGGTTGCAGCATTATTCATAAGAGCCAAGATTTGGAAACAACCCAAATGTTGATCAACAAATGAATGGATAAGAAAATACGGTACAGCCATACACTGGAATATTACTCAGCCTTAAAAAAGAAGGAAATCCTACCATCTGTGACAGCATGGATGGACCTAGAAGATCTCATGCCAAGTGAAATAAGTCCATCACAGAAGAACAAATACTGCATGGTTCCACTTATATGAGGTGTTTAAAATAGTCAAACTCATAGAAGCAGAGAAGAGAATGGTGTTGCCAGGGCATGGGGAGTTGTTCAGTGTGTGTCAAGTTGCAGTTATATAAGATAAGTAAGTTTTAGAGATCTGTTATAAAGCACAGAGCCTGTAGTTAATAGCATGATGTGCACTTAAAAACTTGTTAAGAAGATAGATCTCATGCTAAGTGTTCTTACCCCAGAAATAAAACAAAGCATAGCAAACAAACAACAAAAGCAAGGAAACACACAAAATCTTTTGGAAGTGATGGATGTATGTATAACTTTGCTTGTGAGGATGGTATCACAGTATGTGCCCTTGTCCACACTCATCAAGGTATGTAT
This sequence comes from Callorhinus ursinus, assembly GCF_003265705.2. Taxonomy (NCBI): domain Eukaryota; kingdom Metazoa; phylum Chordata; class Mammalia; order Carnivora; family Otariidae; genus Callorhinus; species Callorhinus ursinus. The sequence continues at coordinate 15,233,700 of NW_027397064.1, forward strand.
ATTAAATATATTCAACTTTTTGTGTATGAAGCATACCTCAATGAAGTTAAAAAATAAATATATTTGTGGTTGGAAGAAGCTCAACTCTTCCTTAGTCTAATCATATCTTCACTTTTCAGTTGAGGAAAGAAAGGACAGGTAAGCATTCTCCAGGCCATTTTTGGTCAAGTCCATCTTAGTGCCTGGGTCACCTGATTTATAATATAAATCTCCAAAATTAGGCAACATGTGACCTTTCCAGATGTTCATTTAAAACTCTTCCGTAGCACCAATTACTTTGTAAGTTAAATTATGGTCATTTGTGTACTTTCTGCCTTTTGCTTCTCCACCTAACCCACACTCATAGGTATTTCAGGACCTACTCACAAACACTGGGGTCAAGGCCTCAAAGTACAAACCTATAGGCAGATTTTGAAAGATGACCACCAATGAATAAATGAAAAAGAAATGGCCTTGGTATAGTTAATGCCAACTTGCCCCTATCTTTCTACAAAAATTATGATCTAGAATCAGTTTTACCTAGCTGAAATATATAGTCGAGTATAGTCACCAGGGTAATTCAAGTCCAAGTTCTGCTTTTGCCTGAACTTTCTAGATTGCTGCCTCCACCTTAATTAAGTGTACTATCAGAATATGACTCAAGAAGCTCAGGGTTTTAGGAAAATGTGAAAGCTTCTTAGAACTACTAGTACATCTTTCTCTCCCTATAGCTGTCGGCAGGTTTATAGGGATGTTACGGTTGAATAGTAACTTTTCCCAGTGGTATAAACAGCATTTCTATCCTGGGCCCCTTCCTCCTACCAACGACCCTTTGGAAGCCACTGGGCCACCATATAGTTCCATGAGTCTACTTACACATCTTACTCCATTATTTTCATTATTATTTTAAACAAGAAATAGCATTTCTATGTTTACTTTATATTCCTTTTTCCCTGAAGACGAAAGAGATAACTAAGAAATTTATAAAAGTTGAATAGCTCCCACTTCCTCCCACCTCCTACTTTATTGAAGAGTGTAGGGTGTCTGAGACTCTAAAATACCAAACTCAAGAGACTGTGCTCATGTTCCAGATCTTAGGACTAATCCATTCAGAGGGTTATATTTTGTTCTTCATTTAAAAACTCTGGATACCAATCTGTCATATAATCAGTGGTGAACAACGAAGGCAGGAATATGAAAGAGACAGTTCTTGTCATAGGGATAATGTCACATCTACCTCTTTAAACTTCCATACTACATATTTTTTTCTTCCAAATATTTCAGGGTGACAGCAATTTCTGTCTTGTAAAATGTAACTTTCAGTTTAAGTAACAGCTTCTTAAAAGTTGTTTTGATCACCTCAACTTCAAAATAAGAATTTCAAAGGAGAAAATTGCAAAATAATACTTTTGCTGTAATCCCCTATTTTTCTAGCCATAAATGCCTTTTCAATTCAAACAAACAAAGTGAAAAGCAATTCCCGTGGTATATGAGTATGTCCAAATCAATTAATTAATAAGAAGAGAACATCTATTAAGCTCTGAGTGTTGTTTTATGCAGATGTTTGATTCTCCAAGGAGATTTGCACATCTGCATATAAAATGGTAACTTATGGAACATGTCATTGAATATAAGGATTGTTCATCTTATCTATTGTGGTGTTACAGACCACCTCAAAATTCAGTGGTTTTAAACAACAAACATCATTTATTTTGCCCATGAATTTATAATTTGAGCAGGGTTTGGCAGAAAATGCTGATCTTTGCTTCATTCAGCGTCAGGTGGAGCAGCTCGACTGTGGGCTGGAGGATTGACTTGGCTACTGACATGGCTGGCAAGTTGGTACTAACTGTTACCTGGAAGTGCAGCAGAGGCTGAAGGTTGGGAGTCTCAGTTCCTTTCCATGTGAGCCTTTCCATGTTGTGTGGGTTTCCTCCCCACATGGAGGCTGCATGCCAAGGGCAAGCATCATGACAGAGAGAGCCAGGAAGAAGCTGTACAGTGTTTTATGACTTGACTTAATCAAAGAGTATCATGTCAACTCCATTCTATTCACTAGAAGCAAGTCACTAAGGTCAGTTTATACTCAACCCACATTCAAGGGGAAAGGAATTAAGCTCAATGTCTTGAAGAAAGGAACATCAGAGAATTTGTGGGCATATTTTTTAAACCACTACAGTATGAAATGAGGAATACTAAAAATAAATTCTAGATAAATTCTGAAGAGCTAGAAAGGTCAATTCTTTGAGTTATAATTTTTAAATGCCATTTATTGAACTTCTAGCATATGCTTTGCATCCGTTTTTAGTAATCCTTACACAAATTCTAAGTAGGTATTTTCCATTTTACAGATGAAGAAATTCACAATCAGAGTAAGAAGGGATTTGCCCAAGGTCACACAGACAGTAAATGGTAGGACCAAGGATTTAAAAATGGATTCTTTCTGTCACCCCGTGCTAAAGTTCTAAGGAGGGGTGAGATTTGACCCAGAATTTGGCAGCTGGAATAAGATTTAAGTGGCCAGAAAAGAATAATGATGTTCTCTGTCTGCAAAGTGATGTGATAAAAGACACAAGAATGCACCCGATAATTTTCATGAGAATCAATTGGCTGTATCAGCATATTTATGTGTACTGTCTTGGTGACCATACCTGAGACAGGTGTGGAATGAAGACATAGTCTACTGGTCCTTGCTTTCTGGGAGGTCTGGACAAGTTTTCCAGTGGTTCTAGTGTATTCCAAAGGGGGCCAGGGCCAGTGAAGAGGGCGCTGGGTTGGGGAGGAATTGGCAGGCTAGAGCCAAGTCAGGCATCTTAGAATAGCCACTAAAGCTTACTAGTAACATGTCAGCTAAGTCAATACATACATTACAATTTCTAGAATTATTACCCACTTGGAATTCGGTGCTACCTTTTTTCCATAAAGAACATCTGGTATTCAGTGTGGGTATGGGCAGTCAGGCATATAAAACATTTTTCCATGTTCTTCTTTAAGAAGTTGTGGGATATTACTGTCTTAAATTTTACATCAATCCATTTTTGAGTTGTGAAATGAAGACTTTCATTCTTTTACTCAAGAAAAAAATTCTATTCACTTTTGTTTAAAAAATACGTTTATAACACCTATTATGAGCCAGACACAGTGGCATATGCTTTACAAATATTAAAACACCCATCCACTATAGTTACTATTCCTATAACACTTACGATTCTTTTAATACAACCATAAAGCCTCAATATTATCATACCTTTTTTTTTGTTGGTGAGGAATAGGGAAAAGAAAAGTTGATCTGGGTCCATCTTATAGGCAGTTGTGTAAAAGAAAAGATCCTTGAATATGAAAATTGCCATTGTCTTGGGAAACTCATTAACTTCTCTGAGTCTTGTTTTCTTCTGTCTAAAGTTGCCATGAGAATTAGATGAGTTACATTTGGGGCGCCCGGGTGGCTCAGTCGGTTGAGCATCTGACTCTTGATTTCGGCTCAGGTCATGATCCCAGGGTCCTGAGATGGAGCCCTGCATGGGGCCACACTCAGCAGGGAGTCTGCTTGAGGATTCTCTCTCTCTCCCTCTCCTCTGTCCTTCCCCCCACTCACACATGCTAGCTCTCTCTCAAATAATTAAATAAATCTTTTTAAAAAAGAATTAGATGAAATAATCTATGGGGAAATGTATGAAAAATTATTACATGAAGTAAAGAATTATCCAAATATGGAGTCATACTTTGTTAATGAGGATGAATGATGGGATGTGTCCCCAGGCCACACAGGGCAGTTTTGGACAAGGGCCATTGGTCTGTAGTCATGTAAAGCATCTTTCAATTCACAGACCTCTCTTAACCAACAGCTCCTCCTGGGGTGGCTCTAGAGTTATTTCTACTATTGGCTGAACTGATAATTAGAAAACAAATGTGTATTACAAATAACAAAATGTGCTTTTTTGTGTGGTAAAGGTAAGTATGCATAACCATCTTAGGCTCCACCATGATTGGCTTAACCATGACTCTATCATTGACCCTTCCAGTTTTCCAATTCTTTTTGCTAATAAACATTTTTTTCCTTTTGTACATGATACTGATTTTTAAAAAAATTGTTACCTTTACAAAAAACTTACTTTTTAAAAATTGTGACCTTTACCTTATTTATCACAAATCTATCTATACAGTTGCACTCTATTAGGGAGTAGATGGCAAACTCATTTGCTCTTAATTATATATGTACCTTTCCATGAAACTTCAGCCAGACAAAAGTATATATATATATATGTATATATATTTATAGACACACAGTACGTGTTACATATTACATGTTAAATATATGTAAAATATTTAAAAATACATATTAAATTAAATACATAAGTTTCCTCTTCATATATATGACATACATGTATTTAATTTAATGTGTATTTTATATATTTAACATGCAAATTTGTATTTGATTTAACATGTATTTAATTTGCCCCAAGAATTTACTGCCACCTTTATATACTTTCAACTTCAGACTACAGATATTATAGTGACAAAATAATGAAATACCATCTGAAGGGGAGGAAAAACCTGAACAGTATGCTAAATTTTAGTCTTTCAAATATTTTAAAATATTCCTAGTATTTCACACTTAAATATTTTGTAAAAGCAGAATTATCTGTCAGACATTCCATGATGTATTTTTTTCTTTATAGAAGCTTTTAAGTTTCCATAAAAAGTCACACGTGCTTAAAATAGAAAATGAGTAGTTTAATCATCATAAATCTAGCCATAATGTAGACTTTGCTCTTTAAAGAAAAGTTATGGCTAAAAAGAAGTTATGGCTAGAAATAACAATGTTTTGGTGGTAACAGTAACATATAACAATAGCAATGTAACAGTGATAGTAATCACAATCACTGTAATAAGGATAGAAACCTTTTACTGAGTATCAACCGTCTATTTTTGGTGGGCCTTTTACAAATATGCTATCATGTAATGCTTATAATAATACACAGGGCAAGCTAAATTTGTTCCCATATACAGAAAAAGAGACTGGTTCAGAGAGGTTAAATGACTTGCCGCAGAAATGGTAGAGCCAGAACTCAAATTTATGCTTTTTTTCCCATTAAGTGTTGCTTATAAAGGAAGATCCTAAAACGCAGATTGGAAATTTACTGGCTATCCTATGATTACAGATTATTGTTGTCAACCTGAGTATTTTGTCAGATTTCTAATTCTTTTCTTTTCTTCTTAAAAAAATTAAAAAAAAATTATTTGAGTAATCTCTACACCCAACACGGGGCTTGAACTCACAACCTGGAGATTGAGAGTCCTGTGCTCTTCCGACTGAGCCAGCCAGGCACCCCTTCAATTCTTTTAGTAATTCTTTCTACTTTGGAATGATAGTTTACATTATTTAAGTGCTTTAACATTACAAAATGCATTCACATGTGTTTTCTCTCATTTCTCTCAACATTTTTCGTCTCACTTTACAAACTGGACACTAGTTTATATTATAACTAGATCATGGTTTCTTATATGGTGATCATGTCTACAGAGCTAAACTACCTTCTGCCATGCATACACACAGAAAGAGTTCAATAAATAGTTGAGTAAATGAGCTGTATGCCCTTTCAAAAGGCATGTATCCATGTTGACAGTAGTAGTAACAAAGTACTCACACGAAACAAATAAGACCTTTGCCCCCAAACTGAGGAGAAATACCCCCAAAAAGGTCAGAGAAAGAAGATAACCTACAGACCCTGGTCTCTAGAGGCCTTGGCTTACTTCATGCATCAAAGACTTAAAAACCATCCACTGAATTCTTCTTCACGACTATCTATTCTAGAACAGTCTTGAACATAGGCAACTCTTCCAAGCACGACGCCAGATTGCAGAGTTTGGCCAGTCAAACCTGGAATTTTAAAGAAATAATAAAGGATAGCAACACAGTTTTCCACGTACTCTAAGCTCTCTTGTGATCATGAATCTGGTGGCATTTCTGCAACTCAATCTGTCAACCAAACAATTAAAAATGAAATGTAAAAATTAAAAAAAAAAGAGGAAAAGCACAATACATTAGTTGAGGTTTCCTGACACAGCCAGTCACTTTTCTTCTCCTGTGTACCTAATGGAAGCATTCTTAGCAAGCCATGCTTTCTGCAGCCTTCCCCATTCTCCATAAAGTAGGAGATGTGCAGACATTTTAGGGGACCGGCATCTAAAGATGCATGTGGCAAACAGTCACTGGTTGTTTTTACATTCATTTTTCATCACAGAACTTTGCGAACAAATGACACTTAAAATTGACATTTCCATAGAAATTTAGCATTTGCCCTATTCTTTTTCAGCTACAGGATATGCGTTCATGAAGTGCATCCACTGTACGCTTGAGATTCAATGACATAAGCCAGAGTGACCAATACTATCTGAGAAGCTGTAACATCCAGAGGAAACAAAACTGATCTGCTATTCAGAAGTCTAGGAATATAATTACAGCTCTACAACAACATTCTGGAATTATACCCATTGACTTCTCTTGCAATTGTTAATTTTCTTGGTCATCTCTATCTGTAGCAATGCAAATGGCAGTTACTACCCAAGAAGGTTGGAAGATAGAAAAAAACTATTCCAGGTGAATTGACTAGTCTGTGTTTTTTGAAAGAAAGGTGTTGATTTCATTTGAGATGTAACTGCATTTAAATGGAGTATGAATAGGCTCTGAGTGGCATGTGGAACCTAGAATGTGTTCAAAATTAGGCCAGTGAAAAATGTGGTTTTATTTTCATTGAAAGCCAAGGAATCATCTTCAATGTAAGTTTTAATGTCATAATGCTGACACATAACTTACACACAGACAATTCCTCTTGGGGTGGAAGGTCAGGCAATTAATCCATTGCATCACCCATTCACCTATATGTGCCAGCTATTTGGGAGAACTTGAAAAAATGATGGAAAATTCTTAATAATCTTTGACAGTACAATATTTGTACTTAGACTCTGGCTATTCCAGAATGATGCTTCCCTGTTAGAATGGCTAGTCAATCTCACCACGTGATGGAAAACAGATGTAAGATTAGGATGCAAAGTAGTTTTCCAGATTCTTAGTCCCAGCATGCTGCACCATCCAGCCCCAAAGTTAACCAGCCAAGTGCTGACACATGTCTTACAGCAAAATATCCCTCACAGCCACAGTTCAAAGGCCTCGCTACCCTCCAGGGCAATTAATACAGCATCACGTTCAATGGTGCTTGAACCAAATCCATCGAATCCTCAGGGGAGAAATAACGAAGCAATCACGGAGCTCAGACAAGAGCAGCATGTAGTGGTGGCTAAGGTTTCAGTCCCTGAAAATGTAGCTTTTCCTGAAAGCACGTGTAGGATTACAGATTTACTCGAAGGGAGCTATGCTCAGATTGTGTAATCTACTTGTAGCACAGTTCTTGTAAGATAGCATGAAAACTGAAGCATAGTTATTTAATAAGAAAGAAAGGAAAGAAGACAGGAGAGGGAGAGAAAGAGAGAGGAGGAGAAGAACAAGAGGAGGAAGAAGAAAAGAAGAAGAAGAAGAAGAAGAAGAAGAAGAAGAAGAAGAAGAAGAAGAAGAAGAAGAAGAAGAAGAAGAAGAAAGGGGAGGAGGAAGAGAGTTGGGGGGAGAAGGAGAAGAAGAGAAAGATGAGAAGGGAAGGAAGGAAAACTATTTATAGATCTTCACTCTGCCATAGTAGAGATTTTCAAGTTTGACCTATTGGAGATAACCAGAAAAACCAAAATATTGTATTCCTTTAATAAAACTGGAAGTTATTGTTGGTGTGTACTACCAGGAGACCTGAAAGAGCTCCTTTCTGAGACATGAAGTAAGCATGGTTTAATTCCATCCAGAGCAGATGAACTCAAGGATTATGTTTTTCTCAGTTGTCTTGAGCATTCCCTAAAGATATTGGATCAAGAAATGGTGGCAAACAAACTGTATTAGTTAAATTTTTAAATAAAATCTAAAATGTGACAAGGTGCTTTGCAATCTCTTATATGTAAATTACAAAGAAGTATTTTTACTTTTGGTTGGACCTGGAAACAACCACCACGACCAGCAGCTTCTACAGCTGCCTGGAACCCTGGTTAAGGAGTCAAGCACTTTCAGATGCCACGTTAGCTCTTGCAGGGCACTGTGGCACCACTTAGCATTTTGTAAGAAGCAATAATCCAGTGGTCAGAAAGAACAATTCAATATTCCCGGGTGCTTCTCTTTTACAGAAGCTGCAAAAATAAGATTTATTCAACTTTCAATTATCCATATGTGGGTTGAGCTCTTTGTGGCCCTTGGGAGCTTTTCACTTGCTGTGCCCATCAGCTGGGTCAGGAAGATAGCACTACTATCCCATGGAGTATACCCGGGCTGCAGATGAGCAGAATATATTTGCAGTCCTTGCCATTCTTCCCCTCTCTAAAATGTATACAAGAAATCTATTGTTCACTAAAGAAAACATAGCTAAACAAAAAATTCCAGTCACTTAAGGATAACCATGTTAAATCTTGACAGAAGTCATTCTATATTTTATTTTCTGCATATATATGTAAATACAAAAAATATAAAAAAGAAAATAGAGGAGTCATTCTATATTTTATTTTCTGCAGATATATACGAATATGTATTCATATATATGTATGTTCATATATATATGTATATATATATATGAAGGTATGAGCAAAAGCCCACATGTATTTATACAAAAATAGGTGTTATGTTGGAAATATTGAGAATATAGTCTCTGTAGCTGGACTATCTAAGTGTACAAGTCACATCTCTCACTTATTAGCTGTTTTATCTTTGACAAATCATTTCAGGTCTCTGGCTGGGTTCCTCACTGATAAACCAGGGACAATATCAATGAGGTTGCAATGAGTTACTATATAGAAGGTGCAAGGACACGTGCCTCTCTTGTAGTAAGCACTATGTAAATATTAGCTATTACTATTACTTTGATTAGAATCCCCTTTTCACCTCACAATGTATGGTGAACATCTTATCATGCCAATAAATACACATTTATGTCTTCATTTTGAATGGCTATACAAAATAAACACATTTTATGACTATCATACTGTATTGTAACTAGATGGGATCTAATTTTTTTCTACTGTAGACCACATTATATCCTTGTAAATACATCTTTGTATGTTGATAAACTCCTTTTGATAAATATCTAGTCGTGGAATTAATGGCTCAGATGACATTTTTCAGATTTTGGATTTCTACTGCCAAACTGGTCTCCACAAAGTTTTCACTAATTTTATTTCCACCAGCAGTATATGAGAGTACATATTGCCCCACTTTCTTGCTGACATTAAATATTATCTTTGTTTGAAATCTTTATTAAATACAGTAGCCAATAAAGGTAATGAAACAAAAAGAGTGGATTTGAAAAAAAAATTGACCTAAGAATAGCGTCTTTAGAATAGTTTTTTTCCTCCTTGAAGATTGTGCCAGCTGTATGTATAATAGCTACACTTTCGTACGTGTGCATGTGTTCATGTGTTTTTGTGTGTGTATACATACACACACGCAAGTATATACAAGTTTGTGCATCTACGTACATGCAATAGATATGTTCAAACACTTATAAAGCTTCCTTTCTTTAAATATATCCATTAAGATGATCTATGAAAGTTTGCAAAGCTTTTTAGAATTATTTTTGTTTCATGGAAAGTGCAAAAAACGGTGTCATACAAAGATGCACGTTCAGCGAATATGCAAAACCCAAGGAAAACTGGTTGGTTTCACACAACCGGTTTTTCCTTCTCATTCCTTTTTCAAAACACATTACCCATTTAATCTGGGTGCACATTATATGAACGATAAAGGAATAGATATCAGGGGTAGGGTGGAAGGATCCAACTAATAGAAAATATTACATTGCAGTAATAAAGACACAGCACAACCAAATACCACTTCTCTAAGTGGCAAGGTTTCTGTCACTGGGGACCAGGTCTGCAATTAACCACCAGATTCTTTTTTTTTTTTTTAATTTTATTTATTTATTTATTTGAGAGAGAGAGAGAATGAGAGATAGAAAGCACGAGAGGGAAGAGGGTCAGAGGGAGAAGCAGACTCCCTGCTGAGCAGGAAGCCCGATGTGGGACTCGATCCCGGGACTCCAGGATCATGACCCGAGCCGAAGGCAGTCGCTCAACCAACTGAGCCACCCAGGCGCCCCACCAGATTCTTTTAAAAAGAACTCACCCCTTCTGCCTCAGCAATAATAGGTATTATTCTAGATCCTAAAGATTCATGATAGCAGGGACTGTGCATATTTTAGTCCTTATTGTATTATAGTTTCTTCAGAAACTGATCAGCGATGAAAGGATTCAATGATACCTTTTCTCTCCACCTCTACTCATTTAGAAATGCCTTTTTCATGCACTGACTGGTCATCAAATCAGAATCCAATCTGCCTCACTGATAAACCTGAATCATTACTCACAGCGGGCTCTTATTAGGTCATGAAATGGGGCATGAGTTCTACTATTTAACAGCACCACACAGCCAACTTGCTTCATGGCCTTCACACTGATAGGGTTTATCTGGCTTCTTCTTGATTCTCCTTGGCCATGATAATTTCAAGTCTCCTGCCACTCTTTAAAGAAGAGGTATTGGGTCTCTATGCAAAGACCTGGGGAGCATTTCTTAATTGCTCTCCACTTTCCTAGGGGGTGATTGAAAGGTAACTATGTAATTATTTGTGAGTAGTAGAGTTCCTAGATATTTTCTCTACCACATTCTGCATGTTTTTTAAACTGTGTTTTTTTTTCAGCCTAATGTTTAGCAACATTAGTTAAAACAAGATAAAACAAAACAAAAAGACACCTTAACAGTCTAAGAAGTCAGGGAGCAAGGGAACTCCCCAAAATATCATTGAACTAGATTCTGAATAATAATATTGGCATTTTTCTAATTTTTGTGAAGAACACTTGGCACATCCAAAGTGACTCTCAGAAAAGGTTCAGGTGCCATAAACTCGACCTCAATGGTGTTAACTGTCAGAAATGCAGAGCTGACCAGACTGGAAGGAAAATGGGATTTGTAGGGGTACCTGGGTGGTGCAGTCGGTTAAGCATCTGTCTCTTGGTTTCGGAGCATGTCATGATCTCAGGGTCGTGAGATGCAGGCTCATGTCTGGCTCAGTGCTGAGTCTGCTTAAGACTCTCTCTCCCTTTCTTTCTGCCTCTCCCCACTGTGTGGGCTTTCTCTCTCTCTCTCCCTCTCTCTCTAAAATAAATAAATAATTCTTAAAAAAGAGAGAAAGTGAGAGAATGGGATTTGTATAAGGAATAGTAGCAGGTAAGGATGGACCTTAGTTGTTAAGCTAAGATTTGGATTTTATTAAATCCGTTGGTGAGAATCATGGAAGTTTTTTGAGAAGGGAGGAAGAAGATCAAAAGCACTGTTTAGGAACCTGCTGCTTATTTCCTAAGCGTGGTGCATGATGCTAAGTAGATTGATGTTTGTGCGGGGTGTATATGTGTGCAGGGGAGAAAGAAACTCTTCACCAAAACTTCACCAGTTGTGAAGTTGTAAAGGGTTGCACATTGGGAATGAAAAGGAGATGCTGGAAAGGAAATGTGGTCAGGACTGTGTGGTCATGAGAGGTGAAGACTTTATCATGAAGAGGAAGCCATCCAAGTGCAGTCTGCACTGAAACAAATGCATCTGAACTTATATGCAGCATCAAGGTCACAGCCATATGGCTATATGACAACAGAACCAAATTCATGTTGGTGGAGCAAAGGAAAATGGTGAGTTGTAGACATGGTCTACTCTGTTTTTCTTCTTTATTGAAGTATTTCCTTGTCTATAGTTAATGAAATCTTTCTTTTAAAAGATTTTATTTATTGGGCGCCTGGGTGGCTCAGTTGGTTAAGCGACTGCCTTCGGCTCAGGTCACGATCCTGGAGTCCCAGGATCAAGTCCTGCATCGGGCTCCCTGCTCAGCAGGGAGTCTGCTTCTCCCTCTGACCCTCCCCTGTCTCATACTCTCTCTCTCTATCTCATTCTCTCTCTCAAATAAATAAATAAAATCTTTAAAAAAAGATTTTATTTATTGATTTCAGAGAAAGTGTGCATGAGTGTGAGTGAGGGGGGAAGGACAGAGGGAGAAGCAGCCCCCCCCCTCGGTGAGCAGGCTCGATCCCATGACCCTGAGATCATGACCTGAGCCAAAGGCAGACGCTTAACCAAGTAATCCACCCAGGTGCCCCAATAGTCAATGAAATCTACAGCAGGAAGAAGATTGAACATTTCACAGGAAATGTGCCTCCCATACCTACGTGTTCAGAATTGGCCTTCTCCTTCCTTTTCTCCTGCAATGTCAAAGGTGAGATGGTTTCTGACTTTCCTGATGGGCCATCAGGTCAGAGGGAGGCTGGGGAGCAGCGTACACATGTGGGATTGATCTCACAGGAAGACTTGGGGTTGGCCCTAGAAGCAAAACCTTGCCTATGGGGCAACTTTTAGAAACTTCTTATCCCTAACCTGTCCATGAAATTCTTACCTTTTGCCCTGGTACTTCTGCTCTGAATAAAACGAATGAACCCATAAAGACCATTATGCTTCAGTGAAAAGGAAGATTCTGAGAGTAGGATTCATACAGACATGAGCAGATTTGTGGACCTGAAACCATGGGTAGTGTTGTGATAGAGGGGGAAAGGAGGGCCGGGGAGGGAGATTGCAAAATGAATCCCTAACTAATCTCACTGGGAAACATTTAGAATCTCATTTCTCTGGGAATTAAATTAAGGTTTCTGTGAGAATGTACTTTGTGTGTACGCGAAAATACAGCAGGCGTCAGGGGCCCTAACACAATTTGGGGAAAGACTACATTAGTTTTTTGATTGTGGATCCCATGTTAAGTGAGTAAAAAAATTAAAAAAAAAACCCATGTTGTTCCATATGTATCTATTTAACATTTAAACTTTACAGTGTGTTTGTTCACTTCACAACCAATTCTAAGAGGCTCGAGTGAAGGAGAGGGCTGAGGGCTTCCTGACATCGTAACTTCCTACTCTCTGAAAACACATGTCTCCAGGCCACACTGTCAGCCCAGATCTATTGCTTTTGTCAGATGTTTTATTGATTCTTTTAGGCTGTACAATCCTGAACAAGAATGGAATTCCAGAGCCTGATTATGATAGCATTCAGATTATATCTCAATTCTTTGGGCTCTTTCTTAGAGTTCTAAGAGGGAGTTTTATGCACTTCTGCCCAATAACTGGCAAAATGATCCATGAGACATGTTTAATAGATTCGTGGACACCTTATGTGATGTGGATGGCACTGGGAATTTCCTGTCTGTGCTGGGGCCATAGCCACTTCTTCCTGAGGGTCTGGGAGACCAACAGTGTCTTAAGGACAATTTGTCACTCTTCCACCTCCTGGAAAACACCTTTTTCAGGCAACACTTAGCGATCTTTGGTGATAGTCACTCTCATCATTTGAATGCCATTTGGGTATCGATTAGCCTCTCAGTTCTGGAGTGGTGACATTCTTGTTCTCATATCTAAGAGGACAACCACTCAGGCTCACAGTTATTAAACAGTGATTAGCACAAGGTCACACAGCTAAAAGCAGGTACGACTGTGTCCTTCTAGCCTATGAAATAGGGTAGAAATGGTGTCTGTTCTCGCTTCTCAAGCTCTGTCAATCTAGTCCAAGACCTGGCACGTAGAAGTACTCTAACTAAATAGCTTTAGAGTGGAAGGATTCATGAGTGAATGATCCAGGTATATGACTATAAATCTTGAGAGCATTCACCTAAATGATTCACAAATGCTGGCAAAGGGGTAAATGTAATTCCACGATCAAGTTTTCATCGGTTTTTAGCAACATAATTAAATATATATATATACATATATATGGACTTAAAGGCATGTCCTTGATTATGAAACATTTTAGAAATGATAATGGATAGTAGTTCTTAACATCAATGTCTTTAATGCTTATAATAAAAACTTGGCAACATTATATTGGGCCACACAATTAAAAAAAAAAATTTCCAGCTCTCCAAATCCCAGAGTATGAGTTACCCTATGCAGCCTCTTGAGGAGGTTTTATCTCATTAATCTACAATAGGGAGCAATCCAGGCATTGTTCCTACTTTATTCTTGACTTTGAGAATCGTAAGGAAATCCTGAGGAAGCACATTCTTCAGTACAATTGTCCTTGAGAATTCACACCTTCTAGGAGTCTCCATGAGCTGCACTTCATATGCAGAATCATTGCTTAAAGCAAAGTCATGCCCATCTAGGTAATGCCAGTCTCTTAAGCCCACCCAGTTTAGAATTCATTCTTGCAATGATATGGTTTAAAATGAAGTAAAATAATTTTTTTAAAATCTATATTCTCTCTCTCCCTCTGCCCCTTCCCCAATGCTCATGCTGTCTATCTCTAAAAACAAAACAAAACAAAACAGAAAAGTTAAGAATATCAGTTGTCAGAACAGAAATTGCATTAGGCTCTAAGATGAAAAAAAGGTAATCAAACAATAATACTATTACTTCCACTGTATAGTATGATATCAGTCTTCGTCAATGGGAGAAAGCAGCTGACTTTAACTCCTAAAGTAGCTAAATCATTTTGAAAGAGAAGACAGGAGATAAGCCAAAAAGGGTTTTCCCCTAGAGACTTGTATATTTTCAAATAAACAATTGATAAAGGGGAGCATTTTGATGTTTTCTCAATGAAAAAAGTATGGGATAGTATAATGGATACTCCACTTGTAATTGTGGGAGAATATTTTATTTTTGTGAGTGTAAATGCTGATGATTAGGCTGCCAAGTGAGGGAGGTTGGAGAATCCACAGTGGTAGAAAAACATAAGCTATTTTCATTCCTTCCTAAACCTCTGCCAAATTATGCTTTAAGTAATCTTTTGCCATCTTACATGGCATTGTCTTTTTAAATCTGAAATAATTCTGCACTCAAAACAGCTTAAAGTGTGACCACAGACTCTCATCTGCAGACAGAACACATCATAAACACTTTCGGGTTCTGAAAGTCTCCAAACACGCAAGCCTCAGAACACTCTTGGGTGGATTATGTCTGTGGTCATCTTCAGGACCCCACCAATTGAACTTGCATCAAGGGCAATGCAACTTAAATCTCAGCCCACATTTCTAAGATTCCTTTTTCTGGCTTTCCTAAAGTTTTCTGTTGTTCTAATCATTGCATTTGTGGCTTCATATTTGCCTTTTCTATACTTTTAATAAGGCAATAGGATGGCTTCCTTAAACAATAAGTGTTTTCAGGGCTGCTGTAAATATACTTTTCTAAAGGGCACCCAAAGGACACATCAAATTGATTTTCTACTCTATTACTTCCTTTCCTCTTTCTTGTCTAAGTCTCTAATAATTTGAAATAAAGTGATAAAAGCACATCTAAAATACTACGGTAATGTTTTAAATGTACTATATTGTATGTCTTTTTTTTTTTTTTTTTGGCAGAACATATAGGGGATGGACCTTTAGAAAAAGAAGCCACAGTTAGTATATAGTTACCATAGGATTCTAGAACAATCTTGAGCTCTCATTTGATTTTTGTTGGTTGATTCAACTTGGGTTAAAAAAAAAAAATCTGGAGTCTGGGCTGTTTAATTTGTTGTATCTATTTTTGTATACAACCGTACAATAGATATAATTTTTGTACACAGTTGTATCTATCCCCATAGATAGAATATAGGATATTATGACCAAGAAACTATTGAGTGGCACCACAGGCATTTTTGAAAAATTCTAATATGAGAAAATGTCAGATTTGATTGCCTATGCATTATACAAGTCTAGGTTGTCTGATAACTATTGTGGGCAGTGTTCTTCACTGCTTAGAGCTGTTTCTTTCTGATTCCAGGGATAGGAGGGATGAACAACGGACCTGTAATTTCCCCCCCATTCTCCTGCCATTAAAAAAAATCTGCACCACTGTTCTCCATGTCTCTAGCACACAGGTTGAGAGTTGATTGTAAGTTGTTTGGGAATTAATCATCCCCAGTCTCATGCAAGCCACATCACTTGTCCTCTGCCCATATAGCTTCGTTTCCAGCTTAAAATAAATGGGAAATTCTGTTATTTAGATGTTGCGCCTTTCTGACCCGGTAGTCCTTTTTGTTTCCGTTTTTGTTTTGCTTTTGTTTTTACATCTTTCATTGGCCTCCAGGGAAGAATCAGCGTATTTAAATATCCAGAAGATTTGTTTGAGGTTGTTGATGTCACAATGATTTGTAGTCCTATTAAAATGACATTTGCTGATGACATGATACAGTGCAGTGCATCATTTCATCTCAGCATGAAAACTCACTGATCTTTTCATCACTGCCACACAGGTGATGCACTAACCCGCGGCTCTAATGTGATCAGCCACACCACCGCCAGCATTTGCATAAGTGCTGCTCCGAGATGGACTGCATTTCTAATCCAAAGTCACGTCAAGGAAAAATAGCTGTTGCAGAATGATTTATCCTTTTATTGACTAAATGAAATTATTCAAATCCTGAAACCTGCTTTCTTCTTCAGCATTAGAATTTCAAGTAGACACACCCCGGTTCTATATCCCTATCTTAAAAGCACACACACAGAGTAGAACTTTAATGGGATGAGATGCTCACTTGTTTTCTTATGCATTCAACGATTATGCAGTATAAGTCCAAAAAACGGGCAATTTGTTGGCATGGAATAATTAAGAAAATTAAATCACTCTTCTAGGCGAGATCTTTGTGTGAGAGCTTACTGACACTCTGTTTATACCCAGAATCAGCACAATGGTAACTTTCCTTTCCTCCCTCAACTCATAGGAGGGAAAAAAATACAGTAGGCAACAAAGTGAAAAGCAACACGGATTTCTTTGAGACATACATGACTCTAGGTAGTGTACCTGTCACAAGAGGAGATAAGGCTGTACAGACAGGAGGCTTACTTGAGAGGTCATGATACTCCCTGAAGTACAGAGCGAATTTCATACTCTCTCTTGAACATCACCGATGTAGAAAAATATAGAAAAAAAAGGCATTAAGGAAAACAAAATGAATAAAAAATGCTCTCAAGTACATTTTTAAGTGCCAAATACATTTGAAGAAGTCCATTCTGTCTCTTTCAGAAGTGCATTACCTATTCCAAACTAGGTTCTACAGCCCTGTGTTAATACTTCAAAGAATGCGTGAGTTAAAATATCAAAAGGTCAGTTTTCTCCTGTGCTATTTTTTTTTTTTAAAGCCCATGTGAAAATAGGAGGCTGTGGGTATTTCACCAAACAGTCCATTTTCCTAACTGGTTTTACAGACTTGCGAGATTTGAATATTTTGGGTAAGTTCCAAGTTTCTGAATCCACCAATGTTTGCCCATCAATATTTGAAACCTGTCAGTTCCTGACATTAAGTCCGTGTGATGACAGACAGTGAACTGGATGTGAGACTGTAAAAATAAGGTCCACCTGGTTCACCGAACGCCTCATATTCAGCTTCTGGCCACGTGACTTGGCCCTGAAGACGAGCTGTGAGAAATCAGATTGACCCCCACTTTCATAGGGAAGCAACCTCCATTTTTTTTAAAGTGCATGCCTCAAACTACTCTTTTGAAGTGAACTCTCGTTTCCTTGAAAAACACATCAACTTTAGATTGCAAGGTTCCCTTTTCAAGATGAGCAAGTTTTGTCACTTAAAAATAATTGTATACCATAGCCTCAGACATTCATAGTGCATAAGTACAATCCAAACTTGTAATTTCTAGGACAAAATTTATATGGTATTGTCATTACATATTTTTATTCTAAGTTTTAGTAATACTACATGATGGAAGAGAGGACTTTTGAAATCACATAGCAATAGGAGTGCCACTTGGGTTTCTTATTCCTGCTCATAAATCTCTCACATCTGTAAGTTTTATGAAGCTTGTCACTGTTTATTCATAAATGCCCCCACTCTTTTGAATAAAGAAAGGAAAAACTCCACAAGACAAATAACACTGCGAAACTAGTAACTGAACCCTTCCTATTGGACAGAGTTAATAGCCCAAAACATTATGGGGAATGGAAAGTTAAGGAACAGAATGTTAAGTGTACAATGACAGTTCAAGAGAGATGTCTCTACTATGATTTAAAATATAACTAAGGACAATTTCTACACTGCATCATTTGGGGAACTTAGAACTTCTTTTCATTTTAGTCCAGGATTTCATGAGTCACATATTTGGACATATGCAATTTTGGCGTATAGCATTTTTCTCTGCATTGTTCCATGGATCATACAGCCTTTGAGTCTTGAGAAAACTGACCTTAATAAAACTTTAAACAATGGCCCAATTCAGTTTGATATTTTAGATGTTTGGGAAAAAAAAAAATCCCAGCAGCTGAGTTAAAGTAGCTTTCCTTCTTTTTACCAAGCATATGATACCGATCCTCAAACACAAAACATGTCTTGTAAAACTTTATGCTTGACAATCTGTTCTGGTTTAGTAAATAGTTGAGAGTATTTATGGCAGCCATCATGGAGTAGTATAATCTTTGGATCATCACTGCTTTTAAACTAGCATTTAAACAAATAACTTTAGATATCAGCAATTCAAATATTCCTCATATTAAATACTTTTTTTTTGCTTGTGGTTCCCAATCTGTCAAAAGATATTAATTTTCTGAAATGTGCTTATTTCATTTCCTCTAAACTACACTGTTTTTACCATGTATTATATGACTTTTTACCATTACATACAAATAGTTCTGTACCAACAAAGTGGAACTGAGGAAATAATATGGGTATTCCAGTAATAAGAACTACTATTTTCATGGTGCTTTGCAGTTTACCAAATATCCAATTTAACCCTCCCAACATCTCACTGAAGAATGTTGCACTGGGCTCATTTTTACAGATGAGTGCAACAAACTTGTTCAAGGTCACCTATCAAGGAAGGGGATCATCAAAGTCTTCTGCTTTTTTCATGTCTGTTACCATTTTTGTTCAAATAAACACATTAGTCTCATTTCAATGATCTAAAGAAAAATATAAATTTAGAATTATCCAGATGATTTTCCATTCTCTATTAAAGGTGTGGTTATGGGCATTTGAAACATTATAATTGGTATAATTACTGAGTGTCACTCTCACCTTGCCTGGGTCTTTTCCCTACACAAAAATAATGCTCATTAGTGACATCTAAAAGATAGAAATTGGGTATATAGGATCCTATTTGATTTTATTATTTTATTAAAAAGGCAGAATTAGAATTAAAAGAGGTTGAACATATTAGCAGGGCGATGGTCCAGGAGTCACTCAGATAAAAGGGAGCATTATCAAGATTCCTGGCTCTCGCCCAAAAGGGGAAGAGCTTTCTCTTGTGCAAATTCCCTCACACTTCGACACGGTGCCAGCATTATAAATGGGACATATTTCATCTCTAACAAACGCCAAAGTATCATATTTATGTTTTCTGAAGACCATAATCAAGCCATTAAATAGGAAGTTTCCAAATTGGACCATGTTTGAAGGAAAGCATTAGGAAAGGCCAGGAGAGGCCATATTGTTTCTGAAACATCACAAACTGTCCAAACAAATCAGCCATACTTGTCTGCCCTTACCCATCACCCGTGTGGGGGGTGATTTTGCCTACAGAGTTCATGAATAAGGAGGGCATGAACCAAGGATGTCATCTATTTTCTCTTGCAGTCTCTGCTAGTAGAATTCATGGGTTTTTATAAATTGTGGACTTTAATCTAGGCTTAAGAGAATCTTGGAACTTAGGCAACAGAACATTATATCTGTATTTCACTAACCTGTAGTGGGAATTTAGCATTTCCTTCAATGATCCCTCAAAGCAAAACGCCCCCAGGGTCTCCGCGGCAACCGTGGATTTGTTGCCAGTGCACTCCCAGTTATGTTCACATTGTGTTACAGTGGTCGTGATATCTCACCATACGGTGTAAATTTTATCACTTCTTTGAAATTACAGTAGTTAGAGCTGTTGCTAGATTTTGTTATTTAATAGGAAGGATGCACAATATTACTAGGTACAGATGTATTTTTTATGTATCTTGATGGCTGCATTTCAATATCACTGGAATTTTTATAATTAATCCTAAACACATTTCCTTTTGTGCATTTAAAAACACTCTTCTGAGAAGGAATTCACGGAATTTATCAGACTGACAAAGAGGTCCACGGCACAAAAGAAAACATTTGATACCTTTGCGAAAGAGTCCACTGTACACATGGGCATTTCTATACGGTTTAGTTTCAACAAGTGTATGTGTATGTGTGTGTGTGTGTGTGTGTGTGTGTGTGTGTGTATGCACCTTCACGCTGTTTGCTAAACTCCGTGCTAGGCACAAAAATATGAATTACTATATTGTTGGCTTTATAGGGAGCATATGCATCATATGGATATTTTGAATACATCTTAATTTTCATCTTTGTTTTATAGATGAGGACATTGTGGCCCAAAGAAGTAAAAACAAACAAATATATAACAAATAAATACTTTATTTATTTTTTAAAGATTTATTTATTTATTTATTTGAGAGCGAGTGTGCATGCTCACTAGCAAGGGGAGGAGCAGAGGGAGAGGGAGAGAAGCAGACTCCCTGCTGAACGAGGAGCCCAATGCGGGGCTAGATCCCATGACCCTGAGATCATGACCTGAGCTGAAATCAAGAGTCGGTCAGTTAACTGACTGAGTCCCCCAGGTGCCCCTAAATAATTTTTTAGAAAGAAGAAGTTAAATAACTGCTTAAACAAATAATTGGTGGAGTTAAATTTGTACCTAGGAAGTTGAACTGCAGGGTCCCCATGCTGAACCATTGGGTTCTCCCATTGCTCAGTGTAAAGAGTGCAAGTATATCAGTTTTGACAGCTTCTTTTGGAGTGGAGAGGGCACATAACCAACCTGAGGGTTGTGTGTCTGTGGGGGGAATGGTCAGGGGGGTATTGTGGGTGTAATGTCTTTGGGTTATGATGCTTAGATAAAGCTGGCATGATAGCAGCACCTGGCCAGGTAAAGAAGGGAGGTTGGCATGGCAGGGAAGGTTAGTGATGCTTGCACTAAGGAAGGTTGCAATTGATTTACGGCTAAATATTGCCACATGTACAATCAAGCCAGAGAGTGGCAGAAGCTGAGACTAGATGGTAGACGGGAATAGATAGCAGGCATGACAGTCAATGCAAAGCTATTTTTTTCTTGATAAGTATTTGTGGTTTTATTCAGTGCATTCCTTAGGTGATCTCTGAGTGGTACTGCAACTTTGTCTGGCAAGTTCTAGCTCACACGATATTTTTGTTTAGTGACTGTATTCATCAGTTTGGTTGATTGGTGGGGGGATTTGAAGCCTATAGGTTAAGGTTCATACTCATTGCCACAGTAATTCTTTTTTAACTAACTTAGTCTATTTAATTCTTCACAAAAAGATGTAAAAACATCCTCTGCCTTTCTATCTTTTTGATCTTTTCTAAGCCATAAGACTTAGTCTGGAGCAGTGGTTCTCAAATTTAATGGGTATCAGGATCACCTGGATAGTTTCTTAAATCACAGGTTGGTGGATTGCTGATCTTATCCCCAGAGTTTCAGCTTCAGTACTAGGTCCAGGGTGTGGCCAGAAAATTTGCATTTCTAACAAATTCCCAGGCATTTCTGATGCTGCTGATCTGCTGGTCCAGCTTAGGACCATGTTGGTAAATGTAAGACCATCTCTAGGCCACCTCTGGTTCACTTTCCCTGATGGGCTTCCACAGAGTGGCGTAATGGGAGAAATGGGGTGCAAAATCAGGTAGACTTTGGGTCATATTCAAAACCCAGTATTTAGTAGCTGTGTTATCTTGGCAAACTGCTTTATGTCTTTTGCCTCAATTTTCTGAGCTTTATTTATTTATTGTTTAAAGATTTTATTTATTTATTTGAGAGAGAGAGAATGGGGGGGAGGGCCAGAAGGAAAAGCAGACTCCCTGCTGAGCAGGGAGCCCAATGCGGGACTCAATCCTGGGACTCCGGGATCATGACCTGAGCGGAAGGCGGTCGCTTAACCAAATGAGCCACCCAGGTGCCCTTCTGAGCTTTCAAAATGGGGACAAAATACCTACCTAATAACTTTGTTCTGAGTATTAAATGATTGTTTTATGTATAAACATGGAACAATTGCTAGTCAGTAGTAGCTGATGTTATTGGGTACTAACTATGTGCCATAGCTATTCTTTCTATCTTATGTATGATGAAACTGAGGAGGTGTGGGTCATTTGAATATGAGGTGAAGGGCAAATAATTGAAGGAAACTGGGCAATGTGTCTCCAAATGGCTTGCCCTTAACCCCTACAATACACTGCCCTAGTGTTTTGGCTCTTGTTTCTGCCTAACTTCCCTCCAAACAAATGCTCTGGTCTTGGGCTAATTATGTGCCTTCTTCCCTTCCCTCCTTCCGTGCTCACTTCTGACAATGGTAATGTCTTCCCTTAGCTTCTAATGTGTTTCCACTCATGGCCAACAATCAAGGGGGACCCGGCCCTCTTCAGCCAAGCCGGCTCAGACAATGCAGTTCATAAAGAATCAGTTCAGTTATAGTTATAGAACCTAGAATGGTTTTCCCCCTCTTTCTTATAGAACATTCTCATTATGATTATGTACACCCATATTATCTTACAATTGTTTTTCTCTCAACCTTATTCGAAATCTCTTGGAGAAAGACAGTCATCTTCTTTTGGATTTTCCACTGTACCTAGAATAGGGCTGGATGGACAAGGGTGCTTGCTGAGGAGGGATCTCATAGACAGTACCCACCACCCAGTACTATCCTACATCTCTGTAATCCCAGTCAACATACAAAAGTGCCTGAAATCAGTTTAGGAATTATGTAACACCGTGTCTAGGTGACAACCTTTTCAGTTGACACTTTAGTTTAAGACGTTAAACTGATTCATAAAGTGAACTTACAGGGTTTCTGCATAGAGCCTCATATTTTGTTTAATCAAGTAAACTTTTAAAGAAAAAAAATTTGATTAAAGATTTCTGGAACAAGCTAGATTCTTGAGGAGATACTTATCAGATACTAAGGTGTTGGAGGCTGAGGCCTCTCTGAGTCCGAGCAGACTATTTTTACTAAGCACTTGCCTTGGGCCACTGGTGGTGGTAAGGATTCTATGTAGATCACTCATTTTATCATTACAGTAACACTGTGAGGGAGCTATTTGTAATTCCCATTTTGCAGATAAGGAAACTGAGCCTTAAGAGAGGTTGAGTAACTAGCCTAAGGCTATTAGTAGGTGGAGGTGGCATCCAAACCCAATCTGCCTCACAACAAATACATCTGGACTTGACCACAATTCTACTTTTTCCTCATCACACATTTCAAAATAACACCAAAACAATTGCTTCACTCAATGACAAAATTGTTCAAACAAGGTACTTATAATGTATAACAAAGAAATACGTCTCCTCAAAATCAAATTTTTATTTTCAGTTTTAGAGTGGAGTCATAAAGAGAGCTTAAATAATGTAAAATATAAAAATTTCAACAATCCAGTGGAAATATTTTGGGATTATATTCCAATTGTGAAATTTAACCTAGTCTTAAAGATTCTTAAAAATAGATGATGAGTTCACGATGAGTTCAGAAACCCTCTACATTCATTTTCAGTATTCATCTCATTGTCTCTGAAAGCCTCATTCACGGTTTTGTTTTGTTTTGTTTTTTCTTTTTGAGTTATCTAGAAAATATTTGTGAATACCAAGGAACCAGTCTTGTTACTTTGTAAAAAATAATTACCACTATAGGAAGAATAAATCAAAAAGAGGAGGAATGCATTGCTCACAGCCACCTAATTAATGCAGCTGGGGAACTATGGTATTTTAATTTACTACCCCTTCTTGTCACCTTTTCAAAATGTTGTTTGATGAATATAATACCCCCTCAGAGATCTATAAACCTATTGATTAGGCGTCTTAAATTGCATAAACACACAACATAAGAATTTCCAACTAATTCACACCAACGGGCAATGGAGCCTAGCCATCAGTCTTTGCAAGATTGCCCAATAGGAAAATAATTTCTTAGATTTCTATAACTTCAATGTATTTCAATGTTCTAGAACAGGATCACTCACATATACTGGAGACTTTTTATATAATTCTTTATGGTTAAATTCAGAGTAAATAGTTTTATCTGGGATTCTACCAGATTCAGGAATATGTAGAACCATGTGAGCAACTTTAGCTAATCCCATCTCCCCAGGAACAGAGATGTATGACAAGAATGCCAGTTTTGAACTATGGAGATGCAATAATGACTCTTCTGTATGAGCAAAGATACGCATAAGATGTGGTCATAGCAAAGCCTTCCACAGCACTCACTCTGTGCCAGGCTATCATCTAGTCCCTATGTTAATTAACATACTGCTCATAATAACTGTACAAGGTAGACACAAATATTTTCTGCATCATACAGGTGAGGAAACTGAGGCAGAATACTTAAGGAATTTACCCAAGGTCACGTAGTAAGTCCCAGGAACTGAGATATGAGCCCATACAGTTTGCTTCCAGATTACCCATTTCTAACTAGCAAGCTTCACTCCTCAACTTGAATATCTTAAGCACAGAAATAATGCTGTTATTTTTAGCCAAGTTTGAGAGATCCAGAAGTTTGCTGAAGCTCAAATTGAAATACGTACAGTAAAGGTATTTGCCAACTCATCTCTAATTAGACCCTTCAGAATGGAGACAACATCTCCTCCAGCACTTCATACGTGAGTTAAAACTTGACAGTGAAATAAAGATGGTGGCTACCGCGAAGACCTGCATAAAAAGACTTCTTCCAAATGATGATAAAAACATACACAACCCAAGGATAGATTACATTATAAAAATCTACATCAAAAGACCTTCAATCAAAGCTAGTGATAAAATATTCAGGAGTAGAAATTTGTAAAGGAGCCCAGGTTGCTGTTGATCAAAAAGCAAGAGCGAGAGGGGGAATGAAGATAGGAATAAGGCACCAGTTGCTTGGCTGCCATGAATAAATAAGAGACACTTAGATTCTGATAGGCAAATAAGAGTCCTCAAGTAACAGTAGGTATTTGAGCACCAGGCTCTTTTTTAAGAGAATTTACAAAACAAACAAGGTAAATAAATGTTACCAGAGAGAGCGTCTGTGCTGTGTGAATGGAGGTTTCCATTCTTGGGATTCCCCACGCAAGATTTATGTGAAGATCAGCATTTAAACAAAGCCAGTCAGGGGCGCCTGGGTGGCTCAGTTGGTTGGGCGACTGCCTTCGGCTCGGGTCATGATCCTGGAGTCCCGGGATCGAGTCCCACATCGGGCTCCCTGCCCAGCGGGGAGTCTGCTTCTCCCTCTGAGGGAGTCTGCCTCTCCCTCTGACGCTCTTCCCTCTCGTGCTCTCTATCTCTCATTCTCTCTCAAATAAATAAATTAAGAAAAAAAAAAAATTTAAACAAAGCCAGTCAGAAGGGAAGTAGCAAGCACAAAACAGCTCATTAAAGACAGTACACACTCAAGGTGGAAGAGTGGGCAGGCCAACAGGGGGCAGCTGCCCTGAGGTTACAGGGGGCCTTTCTTTTTATGTGAGCCAGGGTCTTGGGTCGTAGATAGGGTGCCCTTTAATGGAAGCTTCTTCTAATCATTTTGGGGACTCTTTCCACAGGTTAGGAAGGGGAGTTTTTGACCCTACAAGGTTTGTACCATAGCAGTCATGGCCGACTTCCCACATGGGGGAGGGGCTAAAACCGCAATGCAAATGTATTATAATGAGTCTAGGGGTTACCCTGGGGCAGAGGTGGAAGAGGAGAGCATCTTCTGCACCTGTGGCTCCCTGTCTGTTAGCACTGGGGTCTTGGAAGCCGCAAGACCAGTCTGTTGAAGGGTCTTGAAAGTCACAAAGTCAAGATGTTGTGCCCCCAGGCTTCTAATGTGTAACCTATTTATCACCATCCTGGCCTCCAGCTCCTGTTTAACTAACCACCTACTCTGTCACATAGCTAAAGAGAAAAAATATCAGAATGTCCAAGAGCTAGCTAGAGAGCTATGTAGATTTTATTTTAGGCTAGTAGCTGACCTAGTACCCTAAGCTTTTTCAGGGTAAAGGTAAGGAGTTAATTAAAACCTGATGGAGTTGGTGGGATAGGAGGAGAGGTGTTTTTGTTTGTTTTTGTTTTTGTTTGTTTGTTTGTTTTGGGGTTTTATTTTGTCAAATAAGCTAACAGACAGATCCTTTGAATGTACAGGCTGGGACAATTATTAACCCCAGAAAGAACCCCATACAAGGTTCTTCATCTAGGAACACCATACAAGGTTAGGGTGATCTGGCTAAGACATCTGTCTGTCCTCACTGATGTCAGGGTTGATTAGACTGACCTCACTGGTTGAGCTGCTTCTTTAGGCTCAGACTTCCTGAGGCTGCTCAAGGAAAGACGAACAGAAAAGTGTTTTTCAAACCAGTTTTACAAGCTACAGTTCTCCTTTGCCAGAACTTACAAACACTTTTTCAAGAAATAGTTCTCAACCTCAAGTTAAGTAAGGTTAATGTCAAATAATTGTAACAAATAATCATTCTAGGAAAAGTTCTTAATCTAAGAGTGCAAGAATAATGTGGTTTTCAGGACCAACCCCACTTCTAAAAATCATGGGCACAATTTTGTGTAGGGGATAATGGTGTAGTAGTTTGCTCGGGCCATAACAAAATAATCACAGATAGAGTGACTTCAACAACAGAAATTTATATTGTCACAGTTCTGGAAGCTGGATGTCCAAGATCAAGGTGTTGGCATGGTATCCTCTGTTTAGCTTACCCTCTTGCTGCCTCTTCACACACTCTTTTTTCTGTGTGCGTGTCTACCTGGTATATCTTTGTATGTCCAAATTTCTTCTTTTTATAGGAATAGCCAGTCAGATTATATTAGGGCCCACCCGTATGATCTCATTTAACCTTAATTACCTTTTTTAAAGTCCCTATTTGCAAATACACTGACATCCTAAGATACTGGGGATTAGAGCTTCCACATATGAATTTTAGAGGACACAGTTCAGCCCCTAACAGAGCTCATCTCACAAAGATTAAGAACCAATGGTTTGGAGTCAAAGCATCAGTTTCTTCTTTTGGTGTCTGTCTTATGTCAAATGGTATTTTACCATGTTACTATGTCAGTATAGATACTTGCTATATAATATCATTCAGGTATTAGAGAAGTTCTATTATTGTAGATAGGAATAGTGACCTTCCTGTCACTAATAGCAGCTGTCTGACATGCTCTCCAGATGCTCTCCATAGTCCTTTGGTTGGGCCCCCATTAATATTGCAAATATGTTATCTAGGACAGGAGTCCACAAACTTGTGGAAAGGGTCAAATAGTAAACACTTTAGGCTTTCCAGGCCATATAGTCTCTGTCCCAACCACTCAGCTCTGCCCCTGTAGCATGAAAGCAGACACAGACGATATATAAACAAGTGGGTATGGCTGTATGCCAATAAAATTTTATTTATGAAGACTGTTGAATTTCATGTAATTTTCACATATCATTATTTTGATTTTTTTTGACCATTTCAAAATGAAAAAAAAAAAATCTTACCTCTTGGGCTGTACAAAAACAGGCAGCCAGCCATAGTTTGCTGATCCCAGCCTAGAAAGAAGAACTAGTCCTAAGGAACCATGCCTGTGATTTTAGAATTACTACTGTGACAACAAGTTTCATATATTGTCTCCTCTATATTGTCATGCATGACATTATAGAGTAAGACAGAATGTATCTTGCTAATCATGTGCAGATAATTTTCCTCTAAAAACTCATATGCTCTCATATTTTTATTCATTAAACAATAATATAACAAGATCTCCTGTTTTGATTTCCTTTATGCCAAATCCTGATCTAGATGCTGTAGACATTGGAGTGAAAGGAGTGAACAAAATGGAAAAACTTCTTGCCCCCATAAAGCTTCTATTTCTCATTTCTCGTCACAGAAAGAGGGGAAAGTAATTAAAACTTACTGAGCATCCACCTGGTACCAGATGCTCTGCTGTACAAAACATTTAACCCTGTCGTCACTGAGATGCACAAGCAGATCTGCCACATCAGACACAGTTGTGTGTTGCCCAGGTGTCTTAGTCTGATAATAATGAAACCCCCTGAAGCTATGCTAGGGGGTGATCTGGGAAGCATTTCTCTCCTTTTTAAGAAGAGCAAGTTTATTCTAAGTCATGTTGCTCTTTTCTTTTGAGTATAGTTGACGCACAATATTACATTAATTTCAGGGGTACAACATAGTGACTCAGTAAGTTTATACATTATGCAGTGCTCACCACCAGTGTAGTTACCCTCTGTCCTAATGCATCCTATTACAATATCATCAAAAGTCACTTTGCTCTTAAACAGAAGGACAAGGTACAGGGCTATTGGCCTGCAAAGTTCATGTGTTTTCTCTTACATAATTTTGTCCTTTCAAGGTAATGTTTACCAATATTAAAAAGCAAAACCAAAAACAACCCTCTGGTACACTATTCTTTGAATATATAAAACAAGTTTGAGGTCAAATGCAAATCTAGTTTACCCGGGGCTCTTTCCATTGGGGATTCTCTTACAGCACTATTTTCCACATTAATTGGAGGATTTAATTAAATTTAATCAAACTTTTTTTCTAATATTATTATAATGTCTCCCTCGAGCCTTTTTTCTTAGGTAAATTCCATGCCACGCCTCTCTCAACTTTTTCCTCTCTTAACTTACTCACTTCCCATAGTTTCCAATATCAATTTTGCTAGTTTGTTTTAGACTCTCGTGACCGTAGGTAATTAATGCCATGAGCCAGTATTTGAAACCCTAAGTCGCATTTCTATTTAACAAACAGGTAAGCAAGCTGATGCTCAAGCTGGGGGAAATTTGGTTTTGCCAAGAAGGAGAAGATATCTGACCATAAACCTAGAGCAGACTGGAAAGCAGCATGATGAAATGAGGAAAACCGAGACTAAGGGCCTCAAGTTTTAACTCTTTTTAGAGTCACAAACCCGTCCAAGTCACCTCTCATGCTAGAATTCTCTTTCTCTAGTTAAAAAAGTGATGTTTCCTTTAACCTTTAACACAGCACATGTGTTCTACTTTTGGGGGCCAAACAGATATATCCCGATGAAGAAATATCAGGAAGGACATGCCTGGAAACGGACTCAGTGTTTACTATCTGGAGTTATATTTGGATAGTATGCAAATAGAATTTTGAAAGAAAAGTTGTAGCAAAATTAAAATATCTCCAGGGTTATGGTAAGAATTAAGTAAACAAAGGTATACACTTGTTTAGCCCAGCACCCGGCCCAGAGCAGGTATGTTTAGCACATGACTACGATCAGTATTAAAATTGCCAGTAATTCTTAAGTTATGAAAGCTCTGGTGGCACCCAGATACCCATGAAGTAATTCACAATGAGATTTGTAGCTGTCAGATGTGTCCCATATGGCCATCATCCTGATTACTGCGTTCTTTCCAAGTAGGAAAAGCTCATATCCACAAGAGATTGCCAGGGAGCTTGGACCAGAGTGAGAAGAAATTAATGATAAGGAAAAAAACAGTTCGATGTGTTTGTTCCTACAGTCAGGTTAAGCCCACTGGGTTGATTGGACCTTCATTTGAGCTGATCTGATTTCATGGAGCTCTGCCAGTGGTTCTTCTTCTTTTTCTTTTATCCTCTGTGACAGGCTGAGTAATTGACCACCAAAGATGTCCATGTCTTGATCCCCAGACTCTGTGAATGCCTTACCTGACATGGCCAAAGATACTTTGCAGATGTGATTAAGTTAAGAATCTTGAGATGTAGAGATTACTCTTGGCCCATCCAAGTGGGTGTAATATACTCACAGGGTCCCTATTAGAGGAAGCAGGAGGCTTAGAGTGGAGGTGATATGACAGCAGAAACAGAAGAAGACATATGAAGATGCTAACAGAGGTTGCACTGATTCTCTTGCTGGAGGAAGACAATGAGCCAAGTAAAGGAGGAAGAGGCAAGGAAATGGATTTTCACCTAGAGCCTTGTTTAAAGGCTTTCAACTGATTTTTCAGGGCAACACTATGATCCAGTTGGGTGGGTTTTTTACTTAATTCTCAAAGTACAGTCTGATATTCTTTAAGTCCAAATTCCCTTGTGGTAGCTCACACTCACCTTTAGGTACCAGCTCTTAGACCCAAATATGTACTGGCTTGATAGGCCAGTCTTCCTAGTAGTAGACTTCAGGCTCACCCCAAATGCAAAGCCACCTCTGTTATTTTGGGGAGCACTTATATGAATGTCTCACAGGAACACACAAGGTGGTCTGTTAGCAGAAGTTGTCACAAAGTTGGCCTTGGTGATATTTCCTGCTCAGGCTCCCATGAGTTCATCCTTGTCCATATTACTTAGGCAACTCTTAGGCAATTGCCATGCCTCTGCTAACTCCATTGTCCCTGGACGCCCAGAAAGCTTCCCAAATGCCAGGTATTCTGACATGAGGAGGGTTGGGGAGGTTTATGCTCCTTCTCACTCTGGTAAAAGGTCTTGTAGAACCTCACCTTATGCCCTGCCCCACATGAAATATCAGCTTTGGCCTCTAATGCTCCTTCAGTGAGTCAAACTGATTCAGGTGGACACAGTGAGGGACAGAGCCAGAAACTCTTCTCTCCCCTCCTAACTCCCCATCCCCAATATCTCCCCTCTTCCTTCTGATTTACAAGCAAAATCTCACACCTATGAATGGATAAAGAGACATTTTTATGAATGGGAAGGAAAAGTGTTTTTCTAGTGTGGGACAGGGAGAGGAAAAATTGTTCTACATGAATAGTCAATAGTTACCTATACCTACAGCCTCACTGTTTTATTCCACAAATCTGGTTTGCAGCTTCTAATGGCTCTCTCTTCCCTTGTTCTCCCAATCATTAATACTTGACCCTGCCCCATTACCAAAGTGGACCTCTCTTTCATAATCTCCAGCCCATTTGGAGGTCATCTGGAAAAGTCCTCAAATTAAGACATGCCACTGATTAAGCATTCCATTTCTGGTTTGAGTATGGGAGAAGCCTCCTGGGGCAGGTTACTTTTTATGGTACCTGCAGTGGTTTGTATCATGTATTTAGCTGTTCCAACCATTCTGAAGAAAAATCAGCCTGCCTTTGTATCTGTATTTTATCCTCAGTATGACATCAAGTAGCATAGGAGCTGGGAACTTGACTTTCAGACTCTGCACTTCTCATAGGGACTTGAGACGAGCTTGAGGGTGGTGATGACCTGGGACCACCACTTATTACAGGTCAATGATGTATGGAAAGTTTTGATAAAGTGACATTGAGATCCAAGCCAGGGGCCAGAAGAAAATCTTACTGCAGTTGGAATCAGGTGACCACTTTTTAAATAGGGTAGTCTAGACTGAGACCAGAGAATTCATCATCATGGGAAGACGTGAGTATTTTTTTTTTTTTAAATGAACACAAAGGCTTTTGTATCTCCTCTCTCTTCCACCCCACCAACTGGGAAAAGGGTGACAGTAGGAAAGAACACCGAACACAAAAATATTACAAAAAACAACAACCCAACTTTTGAAAATGATTCTAGAACCACAACAAATCCATGAAAACAGAACTTGTCTGTAGAGATACAATTCTATGCTCTTCATACCTGGTATTAAAATAGTCATTATCTTGACATGTATACATATATATACATTTTTTAAAACACACATGGAAGAACAGAGAAAAGAAAGTCTCAAGATATTTCAGACTTACTGCACTTGTTGCAAAGACATTTTTAGACACTTTAAAAAGATTTAACATATTCTGTAAAAAAATTTGTAAGCTATTACAAGCCTAAATATATTTTTGATCTTAAAAGATTTAAGTTCATTACCTGAAGCTGGATAGAATAATAACTACTATTTTTTTAAATATGTTCATTTTAAATATGCATTATAAAGAAAGGACAAATTTGCATGTGCAATTCACATGAACAATACATATCATATGACTTGGCTACAATGTAAGCTACATAATGGTAGGAAATTTGGCCATCTTATTCATCCCTTGTGTCCCAGCACCTACCGTACTGCATAGATATACGAAGTACTCAGTAAATATTGGTTCCAATCAATGAACACATATATAGCCTTACAGTTGTACAGAACATTACTGGTTTCTCTACCTACACTATCATGCTGCTGTATGAATGATGGATTATATTCAATTTATCTTCTACCTGAAGACATCATCTTATATTCTGAATAGTATATAAAACTGTATATATAATATTTATATATTACACATAATATATAAATATTATGTGTTCATTTATGTGCATATATGTGTAATATATATGTAATATTTAATGTATATGTAATATATGTGTTCATTATACTAATATTCATATAATGAACACATAATAAAATCTCTGCCTTTTATTATGTGTTCATTATATGTAATATATAATATTTATATATATAATTCCTAAATCATTTTAGTGCTGCTAGTTACTAAACTGTTGGCAGAAAGGAATTTTATCATTTTCAAATTAATAGAAATTCACAGATGTTATGTAAAACCTCCTATTATTAGAAAATGATTTGAATTTTCTCTTACTGTCTTGGTGAATTCATGCCTCCAGTTCCTTTTGTTCTGGATGTTAAAAAACTCTCCGTAACTCCAGACCGATGTTGAAACCAAATCTTTGCTATCAACATGATAAGCATATTCCAGTGATGTGTATCTTATCAGCAAACTGAAAATCATCCTTTCCTAGCTGTAAAGCATTTTAAACACATACATTTTATTTCATGGAAGTATTTTCTCTGTTAATATATGTAGTAAAATAGAAAAGTTTAGATTTCCTAAAAGAGATCTTGTTCAGTAATGCGACTCTTGATTTTAGATAATTACTGAGCTGTCTTATGACCACAAATATAGGAAGGGAATAAGATATGAACTTATACAACATTTATGTTGATCCACAATTTTAGTGTTTTTTTAAACATTTTATTTACTTATTTATTCATTTTAGAGAGAGAAATGGGGGAGGAGGGGCAGAGGGAGAGAGAGAGAATCCCAAGCAGGCTCCATACCCAGCATGGAACACGTCTCAGGGTTCATCTCACAACCCTGAGATCATGACTTGAACCCAAATCAAGAGTTGGATGTTCAACTGACTGAGCCATCTAGGCACCCCTGCAATCTTACGTCTTAATTTTCCCTCTCTAAAAAAACTGAAGGGGAGAGTTACTTTGATATCAAAAAGACTGATCACAGCAGATGCCATGATTCAAACATCACAGCATTTTATAAAACAAGCAGAGGGATCCCTAGCAGATAGGGGATGAAGGTTAGATTTCTTTTTCTATCTCAAAATCTTTCACACAAAAAAATCAATCACTAAAAGTGTAAGCATTAGTTCATTTATAAACACCATGGTAGAGGAAAGAACATGTTGTTTCCCTCTTTAAAAACTTCCACTGGGGGGTTGCCTGGGTGGCTCAGTCAGTTGAACATCTGCCTTTGGCTCAGGTCATGGTCCCAGGGTCCTGGCATGGAGCCCTGCAAGGCTCCCTGCTCAGTGGGGAGTCTGCTTCTCCCTCTGCCCCTCCCCCTGCTCTCTCTCTCTCTTTCATACTCTCTCTCCCTCAAATAAATAAAATCTTAAAGAAAAAAACAAAAACACTTCCATTGGTTTTCTAACAAAAAGGGAAAAAAAAAAGAATCCAGCTCCTTGCCATGAACCACAAGACCCTATCAGACCTAGAGCATTTCCTAAGGACTTCTGCCATGTTCTTTTGTCTTGTTCTTCTGATCAGATGTTTTCTGCCCACGAGTCTCCTCATGAACCAGCTAAGGTATTGTCTTCGCCACCCACCTCAAATGCTCAACTCCTCCCACTGGAATAGAAGCTCCAAAAGAAGAAGGGATTTTCTGTCTAGTATACTGCTGTCTTCCTCAGCACAGGATGGTGCACAGTAGGAAGGTGCCTGTTCAGTATTTGTTGGGTGACTTTTTAAAAATACGCTTCTTATTTTCACCTTAATTTTACAAATGAACTTAAGCTCAGTGACTCATTCAAGGTTAGTCAGTAGCTGGTGGAAGAGCTTCATTGTTGCCCCAGTTGCCTAGACTGCTGACATTTTTCTCCTCTGCCCCGCAATTAAATTTTTGTCACTTTAGTCTCTGCCTTTTATTATGTGTTCATCCTTCACAGTACTCTTCGTCTCTAAATAATATCTTATTAAAAATATCTGGAGGAGACTTTTTCAGGCAGCATGAGCAATATTCACAGGATTTTCTATGCTACGGATGAGAATGACATGGAGGAGTGTGTAGATCTTGGCATCATTTGTGTCAAAAACGCAGAAATCATAATAGTTATTTTGTGTTTGTCTATGCATAAAGAAACTCTGGAAGCATATGTAAGAAATGAATAATAGTAGCTACTTGGAATGTAGGGAAAATAAATTAGAAAAAGGATAAGAATAATATGTTTCCTTCCATAATTTTCATTTGTTTAAAGATTTATTTATTCATTTATTTATTTAAGAGAGAGAGAGAATGTGCATGCATGTGCAAGAGTTGGGGGGAAGGGGCAGAGGGAGAGGGAGAGGGAGAGAATCTCAAGCATACTCCTAACTGAGTGCAGAACCCCCCACAGGACTGGATCTTACCACCCTGAGATCACCACCTGAGCCAAAACCCAGAGTCAGATGCTTAACTGACTGAGCCACCCAGGTGCCCCTCATTCCACAACTTTTAAAACACATTTTAATTTTTTATTTTATTTTTTTATTTTTATTTATTATTTATTTATTTTTAAATATTTTATTTATTTGACAGAGAGAGACACAGCGAGAAAGGGAACACAAGCAGGGGGAATGGAGAGGGAGAAGCAGGTTTCCCGCAGAGCAGGGAGCCTGATGCGGGGCTTGATCCCAGGACCCTGGGTCATGACCTGAGCCGAAGGTAGACGCTTAATGACTGAGCCACCCAGGTGCCCCACATTTTAATTTTTAAATTATGCAATGATATTCATTATTCAACTAAAAAATCAATAAAATGTAAAACTCTTCAAACAAACAAACAAAATAAATAAATAAATAAATTTACATATAAAAGATCATGTGTGATCCTTTTTGCTTTCAAAGGCAGACTGAAACCGTTGTCATTCCCACATGTGGTCATCACTTCATACAGTTGGGGTAGATTTGTAGGTTCTTTATAGTCAAGTTTGAGCTCCTGAACAATATTCAGAATATTTTACAAATTTCAAGTGGCAGCACATATTTTTTCTGCTGTGTTAGAGGAGGAAACAAAATTACCAAAACTACCAAAAAGGATGAGAAAACTTTAAAACAAATTTGCATGTCTTTACTGATTAAAATTGGTCAATTCTTTTAGCTGATGACTTTCGTGTGGTATTTAAGTGAATATTATTTTCATAACCAACACAATTCCCCTCATATTGATTTGCAGCAAGTAAGGAAATACCATTTTGGAAACAAGATTACATTTAGGTGGAGAACATTGACACTGAAGGAAATACGATGATTTTTAGGAGGATTTTCTAAGGGGGCTGGTGAACCTCACCATCATTAAACATAATCAAGGTTTTAAAAGTTGATTGACAGTTATGAATTAGTGTGGGCAGGCAAGAATATGAGAGGCACATCTATGTATATGGTTAAAGATGAATGAACTAATTTTTCTTGGATTATAGACCCATGAAACTACAGCTTTTGCAATGAATAAAAGAATTCTCTATGTAAGCCTTAAGATATTTCTCTGTATTTTCTCCTTGACTCTATTTTTTTTTCAAGTTAGCTGATTTAATTAAATGTTCTCTAAAACACTGGATGTTAAGAAATGTACAAAATCTAAGATCCTGAGATCTCCCAACTTAGTGTTGATTAAAATCGATGAGTTTGGAGTTTTCCGTTAAATCAAAAGCTTCTGGCTTTCAGCAACTCTTTATTTTTGGAGAAACAGCTTTTTCTTTGTAACAAAAAGACTTAGGAAAGCTTCTTTAAAAAAAAAAAAGATGTATAGGCTGCTGAGTCTTAAAATAGCCCTAAGAACAGCCTCAGAACTAGCAAGGTGTGCAAATGGACCAGGTACAAAACCAAAGGAGTATAGAGTCTTTCCAGTTAAGCAGGAGACCCCACCAGAGTCACATTCTCCACCTTGGTACCGCTGTTGTGTTGTGTCTTTTTTGGAACTTATTAAAGCAGAGGTCATTCCTTTTGTTTCTTTTCTCCTTATCTCATTTCTTAAATAGCCTATATCATTGCTGTGCAGACATGTACACAATATTCACTGACAAAAGCATAGAAACTTTGAGTTAATACAAAAATGTATTTGGGGTGCCTGGGTAGCTCAGTCGGTGAAGTGTTTGGCTCTCTGTTTCATCTCTGGTCATGATCTTGTGGTTGTGGAATGAAGACCCCTGTCAGGCTCTGTGTCCAATGCAGAGTCCGTTTCAGATTCTCTCTCTCTCTCCCTCTCATTATCTCTCTCAAATAAATAAATACAATCTTTTTTTAAAAAGATTAAAAAATATATTTCCCATTACTGTTTCTCTAATTGCAAGGAACTTGATATTTACTCAGTGCCCTCTATATTCTAGGCACTGTACCATGTGCTGAACATTCATAGATAAGAGACTTTGACCCTGCCCTCAAATAATCCATCATATAGAACAAAGGAAGAAAATGCAGGTTTTTCAAATGTGTATTGGATGCAATATTTTTAAAGAAGTAACTCTTTTGTAATTAAAAGTTGATATTAGAAACGTGGAAATGAATATAATTACCATTTATTTCAATATTAGCTAAAGGAATGTTGAGTGCAAGATATATTGAGGCACTATGAAATGTGAAAGAGCAAAACAAACACTGGTGGATAATTCCTATAATTAGTTTGAAAATGTTTTAAGGGTAAGGAATTCTAAGATAAAGACAATTTAAAGATTATGTGTATGTTGAGTACCCACTTTTGACATTGGTTGATTTTATAATTCTTTCCTTTCTGTAGGGATGATTGATGGGGAAAGGTGGCTTCTTGACAGTGTCTTAACAAAGCAGGATAACTCTATAACAAACTGACTCCCAAATGTATAATGACTCAATATAATAGTTTATTTCTTTCTCATTAAACAGGGCAGATGAATAAGTTGGTATAATGGCACATCTCCATGACATCATTCGGAAACTCAGGCTTAGAGAAGTGTAGCCATCTTTGACATGAAACTCCTAAGGTCACTCTGAGGTTGTCTCCATTCTAGTAGACAGAAGAAAGGAAGCATGGAAGGTGAGTAGTGGGAATTTCCATGGACCACAACTGAAAGGGGTATACTTCATTTCTCCTCACTCCCCATTGGCTAGTGTTTAGTCAATAGCTACTCCTAACTGCAAAAAATGACTGGAAACTGTAGTCTAGCTGCGGGGTTAGGAAGAATGATTGCTTTTGTTAGTTGGTATAATGACCTGCTGTATCAGTTCAGTTTATACAAGTTGTCTTCAGCTATCAAACAACTCTGTAAAATAAGTGACTCTGATTAATGGTCCCAGATTTATACATTGAAAATCTCATTTTAATTTAGTAGCGGATTAGTTTTTTTTGTTTACCCCCCTCTTGAAAGAGCCATATGCTAGGGAATTTGTCTTTCCAGTTGAATCAAGGTTTTTGCTAACAGAACTGTACAGAAATATGTCATTTTTTCTGTTTCTGTTTGTTTGTTTTATCCCTATAAGCCCATCCACCTCTAAAACTTTTCTAGCGATGAATGTGAATAGAAGTGATGCAATTTTAAATCATTCACACTAATGAATTTTAGTGCATATTTTTGTTACTATTGTGAGGACTTTGTAAATGGAATGGGTCTGGAATTGGTGGCAAAGGGAGGGCACATATAGTTCATATTTCATAGGCATTCACTGGTCCATTCATCCACAAATATTTATTGAGTGCTTACTACGTGCTGGGCTAATGTAACAGATGTGTTCTAAGCAATGGGCGTTGACTATATGTCAGACTCCATGCTGGTGGCATACATCTGTTTCCTCTTTTAATCTTCCCCAAAAGGCAGAAGTTAAAATCTCTGAAAAATTAAAAGGTCAATGAGATTAAGTCACTCATCCAAGGTCACTTGGACAGTAGTAGAACTACAGTTAGAAACCAAATCTGTATGCCTATACAATTGGACTCTTTCCAGTATGCCATACAGACTCTTTAGGTAATTGTTTATTTGCCTGATCATCAGCAGGACTGTGAGATCTGGATACATGTTGTACATAAAATGAAGTAATGGGGCAGGAAGGAATTAAGGGGCTTCAGGTGCTGCTGGTATACATTTCCCCCCCACTAATATTGCAGTAGTTTAAATATAAGCCATGGCTTTTGGATATTAAGCACACATGTTGTGTCCTACTCTCACCAATGTGAGAAAAATCTTTGCAAGAGAGATTGAGACAGATGATAAAGTAATCTGCTGTTTTCTAAGAAAGTTGTATCACTGTGATGCTTTCCTCAGAAACGTTTTTTGCCAGTCCAAACCATGAAAACAAAATAACAAGCCTCTCACAGAATGCCAAGAATATTCTGAGAGATGTTGGAGCACTAGTGGAAAACACAGAATTGTGGTGGCCACAGGTTAGACCACTTCTTGGCCTGAGCCCAGGTTGACTGGTAGTTCTGACCAAACAAAACCTACAGCTATTGGGCCTCTAGGGATCCCCCAAAGCCTGACAACCTAGTGTGACTCTGCAATTATAAGACCAGGGCAGAGTTCATAGAACCATTGTGATTACCATTAATAAATTTATAGCCCACTAATCGAAACATCTGGGTTCAACTTGATGGATATAAAAATTGCTTTACTAAAAAACACATTATATGTTTATTTATAAACCTTCTACTATTATATTTACCCCTTACAGGAGGCATTAAATGTTGATTTATTTAATACAATAAATTAGGTTCTTGGACCCAGTTCCAATATGTATGTGGTGGGCAGAAGCTTCCCTACACCTGCAAGCAGTTCTTGGACACCAGCAGGGTGTCTGAGGGTTCAACTCAATTCTGACACTGTCTACTCAGAGACAGCATCAGATTCCATAAGTTAAAGGCTCAGTCCCCGCAAACTACCCTCTACTTCAAATATCAATCATAAGCTCATGTTATTATGTGTGCTTCTGACTGGAGGGCTATAAACTAGAAGTTCCCATGAACCCTACCTAGAGTTCTACTAATTTGCTAGAATGGCTCACAAAATTCAGAAAACCTGTTTAATAATTAGATTACTGGTTTATTACAAAGGATATTAAAGGATACAAGTCAAGAGCCACAGAAAGAGATACACAGGGCAAGGTCCTGAACAACGGAGTTTTTGTCCTCATGGAGCTTGGGGCCTGGCACAGGGGCACCTGGAAGTGTTCTGCTTCCCCTCTTTTTGGGGAAGGCTTTATTACAGAGGTACGATTGATAAAATCATTGGCTGTTGGTGATTGAGTCAAACTCCAGCCCCTCTCCCCTCCTTGGAAATCAGAGAATGGGACTGAAAGTCCCAATCTTCTAGTCATGGTTGGTTCCCCTGGCAACTAGCCCCCATTCTTAGGTGCTTTCCAAAAGTCAACTCACTCATATAAACCCAGTTGGGATGGAAAGTGGCTTGTTAGGAACAGCAAGACATTCACTGCACTTTTATGGTTTTGAACATTTTCAGGAACTGAGGATAAGAAGCCAAATATTATAACAAAAGATTCTCCCATTGCAATGGAAATTCCAAGGATCTTGGGAGCTGTAATTCAGGAACCATGGATGAAGACCAAATGTATATGAGAAATATATTTTGGTCATCTGAATGACCAAATAACATTTTTCTTATAAATCACAATATCACATACAAATGAATTGATCACCTAATATATGCCTAGAATGGGGAATAAAGTGATGAACATTCTGACAAAATTCATGTCCTGACCACACTTACCTTCTTGTAAGGGAGACAAACAGGCCTATTAATACAGGTTAAATAGCATTTCAGGTAATAATGAGAAAGAAGTTGTTTACAGGTAAAGGGTTCAAATGAAGCAGCAAAAGCTAATGGAGTAGGGGAGAGAATGCCCTTTAAAATAGAGAAAGGAGAATGTTGGAGGGGACATTTGAGCAGGGATATGAGTGAGAATGTGGGAAAAGTGTTCAAGGCACAGGAAACAGCAACACAGGTGATTCTGAGCTAGAAAGGGGGAGAATGGCAGAAAAGAAAATCTAAGAGGAGACCATGGTAGAGGTTTTGAATTTTATTCTCAATCTACAATAAAGCCATCGGATTTTTAAGGGAATTATTAAAATCTGATTTACAGTTATAAAGTGAGTACTATTGCTACTAACTGGTATGTAAACTACACTGGGGGAAGAATGGAATTAGGTGGTACAGAGGAACTGACCTGGCCAGAGCTGGAGGCAGGCTGGGATACCAGTTGCAAATCACATAGATAATGAACTCCAGGAGAGCATGTTCTGAGGAGGACCAGACTGGCTCATGTGCCGTGGTGGAGGGGCCTCCTACTTGCTGAGATGCTGCCTTAGCAACAAATTTAGACATCCGAATTGAATTTAGTGCCCTTATGCTCTCAGGAAGGACCAGAAGTTATGAATATAGATGTCCTTAGAAGCCCAACAGATACTTTTTGAAGACGATGCAGTGCTGAATTGAGTCCTCTTGTTGGGAATAATCACCACACAGATAAGGTTTCCACATTAAAAAAAAAAAAATGGAAGTAGAGACCCACTTATGTTTTGTCCTCATGTTTTTCCATTTAAGACATGAGGTTATCAAACTCGACACCCAAAAAACAAATAATCCAGTCAATAAATGGGCAGGAGACGTGAAAAGACATTTCTCCAAAGACATACAAATGGCCAACAGACGCATGAAAATATGCTCCACATCACTTGTCATCGGGGAAATAGAAATAAAAACCACAATGAGATACCACCTTACACCAGTCAGAATGGCTAAAATTAGCAAGACAGGAAACAACCAATGTTGGCCAGAATGTGGAGAAAGGGGAACCCTCTTACACGGTTGGTCGGAATGTAAGCTGGTACAGCTACTCTGGAAAACAGTATGGATGTTCCTCAAGAAGTTAAAAATAGAGCTACCTTATGACCCAGCAATTGCACTACTGGGTATTTACCCCAAAGATACAGATGTAGTGAAATGAAGGGACACCTGCACCCCAATGTTCATAGCAGCAATGTCCACAACAGCCAAACTGCGGAAGGAGCCAAGATGCCCTTTGACAGATGAATGGATAAAGAAGATATGGTGTATATATATACAATGGAATATTACTCAGCCATCAGAAATGATGAATACTTACCATTTACATCAATGTGGATGGAACTAGAAGGTATTAGGCTAAGTGAAATAAATCAGTTGGAGAAAGACAATTTTCATATGGTTTCACTCATATGTGGAATATAAGAAACAGTGCAGAGGATCATAAGGGAGAAGAGGGAAAACTGAATGGGAAGAAATCAGGGAGCGAGACAAACCATGAGAGACACTTAACTATGGGAAACAAACTGAGGGTTGGTGAAGGGGAGATGAGTAGGTGGATGGGGTAACTTGGTGATGGGCATTAAGTAGGGCACGTGGTGTGATGAGCACGGGGTGTTATACGCAACTGATGAGTTGTTGAACACTACGTCTGAAACTAATGACGTACTATGTGTTGGCTAATTGAATTTAAATAAAAAAGGAAAAAAAAGACATGAGGTTGGCTTAGCTCAGAATGAAAGGGATGAATAGGATGAGACAGCGAGGGCAACTTTGAGGCAGAAATGGACTGTTTTAGCTCTAGTTTATACCAAGGTAAGACATCCAAGATCCTTGCCCTCAGCAAGCTTATGTTCTATTAGAGAAGGCAAGAAATTTACAGATAATCTAATTGCTTAAGAATCAGAAGTCATGTCAAACCATATGCACAGTAGAATACAGAGAATCAAAATAGGAGAATGATATAAAATGACTGGGTGGCCAGGGAGGAACTTGTGTGTATGTGTGTGTGTTTTTTTTAATTTTTTATTTTCATACAATTTCAGGCCTACAGAAATGTTTCAAGACTAGTAAATACTGAGTACACTGATTCACCAATATTAAGATTTTAGCACATTTGCTTTCTCTTTCTCTGTTTCTCTCTCTCTCTTATGCACACACACACAATGCACACACATGTGTAAGTATCTGATTTTTTCATTTTAGAGCAAAATGCAGACATCTGTAAATACCTGTTTGAATTTCTTAAAAGGAAGGGCATTCTATTACAAAGTGACACCATAATTATCAAAATCAGGAAAACTAGCATTAATATAATATTATTGCCTAGTCTATAGACATTATTCAGGTTTGATCAATTTTCCATTTCTTTTTTTTAGCAAAAGAAAATTCTAGATCACATGTGGCATTCAGTTGTCATTTTTCTTTAGTGTTCTTTAAGTTGGAACAGTTCCTCAGTCTTTCCCATGTTTCATGATCCTGGTATTTTTGAAGAATAGAAGCCAATCTTTTTATGCAATGCCTTCAGTTTCTACCTGATTAGATTGAGATAATGTACTTTTGGTAGCAATACCATGGAAGTAATGCTGGACATCATATCAAGAGGCACATGGTGTCTACAGCCCATTGCTTGATTAAAGTGTGTCTAACATGTTTCTTTACTATGGAATTTGTAAGTGTCTTGTGGGGAAATACTTTGCAAATACCCTGTTCCTTCTCAAACTTTCACTCACTAGTTCTCTAATCGTAGTTCTTATGATTCTTGGCTGAATCAATTCTAATTATGATCATTTCTGAATGGTAATTTTCTAATCTTATCATTTCTTCTACATTTACTAATTGGCTTTCCCTTTTCCTTTATTGATTTATTCATATCAGTGTGAACTCTGGGATTCTTATGTCATTCAAT
Source organism: Callorhinus ursinus (assembly GCF_003265705.2). Taxonomy (NCBI): domain Eukaryota; kingdom Metazoa; phylum Chordata; class Mammalia; order Carnivora; family Otariidae; genus Callorhinus; species Callorhinus ursinus. Next base: position 15,276,608 of record NW_027397064.1, read on the forward strand.
GGCTTTCAGTAATTCACCATTAGTATTTATTTTGATGACCTGAATGTCCCAGATTTGGCCAGTGAGAGCTCCTTCATATTAGGTCTTGTGTCCTTTGGAGATATCCCCAACATTTGAGTACTTCCTTATTTTCTGGCTCCATAAGTTTTTTAAGGCTCACCTTTTACATTCCCTGACCCAGTGTTGCAAAGGAAGTAGCTTTTAAATCTTTCCAGCTGAGACCCTAAGACAAGAATTAGGCAGTCATGCAGATAGCTGGGAATGGAAAGGACTGGGGGAAAGACAGAGAGAACAAGCAGTGTAAGATGCAAGGGCAGGGATGTCTGGCCCAGCTCAATGGTCAGAAAGCAAGCCAGTGTGGCTGAAATGTGTTAGGTGAGAGGGAGAATGATAGTAGATGTGATTAGAAGGACTCAGAGGTTTGCAGCAGTATTATTATAAGCAAATGATATTGTATGTATAATATTGTGTGTGTTTTAGTCATTTCTACAAAAGCTTTGCATGCTACCTTGACTGGTAAGGAAAAGTACCCTCTGAGAGGGCCAAGATAGGGAGAAGAAAATGATAGCAAAAAGCGAGCCACTCCTGGATATCAGGATAGCTCCCACTGGCAGTTGGGAGAAACATAAATTCCAGTACTGGTTCTTCAGTAGACCCAAAGCAGAGAGCAACAGATACTAAGACAAGTTGTGGTTTTGCGGACCATCTAAAGAATAGTCCTTGTGCTTTAGCAATGTTACCAAATGAATGCAGGAATGTGGCAGGAATGTGGTGCAAACAAGGTAAGGAATAGGATTCTCAGGGAAACAGCAGTAGTGGAAGGAACCTGCAGTGAGGGAAGACCTTCTTAGACTGTAGAAACCGTGCTTAGGAAATATAATGGAAATGTTGGGGGGCTCCCAGAGACAATAGGCTTCTAGCAACATTACTGAGAGAGATTAGTCTTAGTCTGGGAAAGTAAATGTGAACCTCAAAGAGGGGAAACTTCAGGAAAGATAAAGTATGATGCAGCCTGAAGCCTTTGGACTAGTAGGTCATGGAGAGAAGAGCGGAGCATGTCTTACAGAAGCAGTATTGGAGATCAGATGATAGCCCCTCCATTTATGATAACAGGTTTTTGTAAACCTGTATAAAACTCAGCCAAAGTGTTTAGGCTCTACTCAGTTGTTCTTTGATTTCTGATACCCCACAGTTTAAGAACTCCATTCAGACTCATTGAAGTAGAATCAAAACGTTGGAGCAGCAGGATGAAGGAGCAGCTACTGAAGACCATCTTGCACTTTCTGACCTGCTCTTTGCTTTTTAAAATTTTTATTTATTTATTTGAGAGAGAGAGAGAGAGAGAGAGAGTATGAGCAGGGGGAGGGGCAGAAGGAGAGGGAGAAGCAGGCTCTCACTGAACAGGGAGCCCAATGTGAGGCTGGATACCAGGACCCTGAGATCATGACCTGTGCCGGAGGCAGCTGCTTAACCAATTGAGGTGCCCCCACTTTCTGAACTGGTCTTAAGCAAATGCAGGAACACCTGAACCCAGGTGGACCCCATGTACCACACTCTCCTGCTCTTGATATTTGGCACTGATTACTTGTCTGCTACCCTTTCTCTGCCTCATCCAAAGTGAGTCACTTTTTATTTATTGGCTTTCCTTTTGCCTTTACTTATTTATATCAGTGTGGACTGTTAGATTCTTATTCAATGGTTTTGCTATTATTAAGTAAAACTGATAGGCATTGTTCATACGTTTATTGTTAAAACTTTTTCTACTCCATATTATACTTTGTTCAACACAAATTGCTTTTGACTCTCCCATTTAACTGTGAACTCCTTGAGAGCCACAAGTACAGTGCCTGGCCCCATACTGGGACTCAGCATATATTTGTTGAACAAAGGAATAAACAAACAAGGGCCCCAGAGATAGGTTAACAACTACCACCTAAGAAGTTACTCAAATAAATTTTACCGCCATTGATTGGTATTGTTCAGCAATGTGTGTGTGTGTGTGTGTGTGTGTGTGGTGGAGGGTATATCTTCTAGCCAGCTATTATTACAAAAGAAAAATGCTAGATCCTAAGAATATTTAATAAATGTTCCCTGTAATGAAAAAATGTTCAGTTGTGCTCTCCTTTCAACTTATTTTTTTTAAGTTTCCCAGGGTGATTTAAAACAAGCTATCATGATCTGGGGTTTTCTTCTCTTTTTAATTGAATATTGAACTGCTTGGGTCTCTCGAGAATCTAAAGGTGCCTAAGGATCCAAGCAAATGATCCTAGACATCTTCCCTTTTGCTGTGAGGTCCTCAGGTTTTCCACGTAGAAACACACATATTGGAGTCGTGCTCTCTGGCCTTCCCCATGGAACAACCTAGAGCTCTGTGGCCCCCAACTGGAGCGTGGTTATTGGCCATACTAATGAGCCTTACTAATCATGACTTAATTATGGAACTTCCTCAAAATAAAATAGAGATGGTAAACACAAATTCAGAAACACATTAATTTTGATTAAAATTAAAGCATAACAGTGAGATCTATTCTATAGAATCTTATTCTAAGACCTTTTCTGGTGCAAATGGTCATTTTTCTTTTGGGTTATTGTCATAGCTAATTCACATGACTATTGGAGACTTTAACAACTTCCAACACTGGACTTCTTCTTGACATATATGCTTTCCTATATACCGGGGTGAGTTTCAGGAGGTCTGGCTGTGTTCTGTTTCTCTTTCCATACCCAGCATGTAGTCCAGAGCCCAGCACATCATAGGTGTTTAATAAATAATTTTATTAATGAATAAATGTATATGTATATACACATATATATAGGATTATATATATAAAGGATTAAGGGACTATAAAGTCAAGACTGAAAAATAATATATTTTGTTCCTAAAAACTTTTTCCCAAAAGAAAGATAAAAGTACATTGTGGAGTGCCTTTGTAAAATGCTGGCAGCTTGAGAACAAGTGTGGGGGTTTTTTTGTTGTTTTTTGTTGTTGTTTTGTTTTTTTCAAAACAAAGCTAAAGAAATGTCTCTTGGATAACAGATTTACTTAAAAAGAAGAAGGCGGAGGAGGAAGAGGAGGAGGAAAAGAAGAACAGGTGATTTTTAATTGAAGGTCCTAAGCACTCAAGAGTATTTGTTTACATAAATGAGCGGGAATGAATGAGTCAATGATTGTGATAAAAACAAAACACTTTCTTTGGAATTACTAACATTAAGTCCCCTTCAAATTTATTTTAAATGTAAAATAAAATGCACATATATACAAACCAAATACACACAACGAAATGTCAATATCTAACACACACACAACTGGACATGCTTTTTTTTTTTTTTTTTTTTTTTTGCTCCCAGACTGTCTGGTTCGTCGGTAAGTAACCGTACCTTTAAGGTATTTGGACAGGATAGTAACTGAAGCTGGTTTGGCAGCTCCAGGGCTGGTGGTGGAGACAGTGTGGCTTTGAATGGGCCCTTTGATGGAGACAAGCATCTCCTATCTCCCAGGGCCTCACTCCTGAGCACGCTCCCCTTGGGGCAGCCCTTGGCCAATAGGCAAGCCGACTGGGGCATGCCCCACACTGGGCCTCACCCTATTACAGGAGCGCTTTCCATTCTGGCTTTGTAGCTGGTGGTTCCATCCCATAGCTTGCTTCCTGCTCTCAGCCTGGAACCATCTTTGCTCAAGAGGCAGCCTCTTCCTTTCTAGGCTGCTGATCTGAAGCTGACCATGCAGATGGCTGCTCTGGGGGATCTGCGGGCCTGGGCTTGGGGTGTCCAACAGCTGGCCATACTCCACTGTGAAATGGTAAATGCTCAAAACTTTTGCTCCATTCCCAGAGGGCCCCCCATTAAAATGATTTTGCATTCACTACCTGCCAACAGGACCTGTAAGCCAGCCAAAGGGAGCTACAGATTAAGCATAATTATGAATTCTGAGTGGAATGGAGTAGTTGGAGATTGTTTCTCATGAAAGACCTATTTTTTTCCTACTGAAAATGCACATAAGGAAGTATTGAATGCTCTGTGGAGTCTTTATATTTAAATGTGCTTTACAATTAATGCTTCTCCTTGTGCTTTCGTGAAACAGATAGAAAACCTCGCAAACTTGAAAGCTGTTCTTAGAATTGGATTTTAGTTTGCTCAGGATTTGTAGCTAATCAGCACCGAATTTTATAGATAAGTATTTTAACATTTATTAACAAGAACTGGTACCAAATGCAAGACATTTCCCAGGCTTAGTTGTCAATGAGCGGCTAATCCCTAAGGATTTATAAACCAGCACAACTGAGTAAGGATTCAAAGGCCTCTTGCAGGCTCTTCTTGAGAGCTTAATGTGTCCCCATCGGGAACAAACCAGTTGTACCATTTGTTCTTTGCTCCTTTGCAAATGGAAAATGAAAGTCCAAGATGCTGAGCATAAAAATATTTGCAGTGTTTGCAGGTACCATATCAATTCACTACTATGGATGTTCACAATGTGGCAACTTTTTCTAATTTGATATAAAATAACTAACACATCTCATCATTGTTTTCCTCCCTTTGCCCATATAGTTTCCCTTTCCTAAGTACTTCTCTCTGCATATAGGAGTAGCATTCGAGATTTCCGTGTGGCTGTCCAAATAGTCTGTTCATCTGTCGAAAGCCCATTCCAAGCTACCATTATATTATTAAAAAGATAAGATCGGAAGTTTTGTGATATTGAGTAAAAATGCTTAATTTTTAACAAGCCCAATAGAATCCTAGGCCTTGATAATGATAAAGACAGTAACCATGGTAGCAGTGAGAATTTACCATGCATGTATGATATGGCAGATATATGCCCAAACTCTCCACATCTCTTGTCTTTTTAAATCTTCCCAAATCTACGTGGGAGATGCTGTTATTACCTTACAGATAAGAAAACTGAAGCTTAGTGAGTTCAAGTTGGTTTCCTGAGATCATGGGGCAATTTTTGTCTGGAGGCTGAAAGTTGAACCCTGATGTACATATGTTCCATGGATGCTAAAGATATTTTAAAAAATCTTTATTTTTAAGTTACTTTCAGAGTAAGCTTAGAGAACACACAAGAAAAATGGGTCTCGTTTCTTTCTAATCATCTTTATATAAACCCTCCTGTTTCCTAGATTCTTAAAAATTGTTTAGATCTATTCATTATATGTGGTTTAAAAGCAACTAATGCATTTAGTTAAAAGAAAATCCAGATGTTTATTTCAACGACATCACCCCAAGTCCCAGTCGAATTAAATTTTTACTTTTTATCCAATTGTGTGTTTGGAAGAAAAAAATAAAAGTCTTTTTTATTTATATTGTTGAAACATGAGTATGGTACATTAATAATTAATAAGATGAATTATTTTATTAGTTGTTTATGAAATTAGATTTAACCATTTCTATCGTTATGTTTATCAAGATACTTAATGATGAAACAAATGTGAGACAAAAATAAAACACAGTAGGATATATTCTCTAAGCTTACATCGTCTGTACCTCTTCATAAATTCAATATCCCACAGAATTAATGGTTTATGCTTTTGGCCATATTAATGGAGCTACATATTTTTTTGGCAAGATGAATTATATTACTTGTTTGGTCGCTGATATTTGGTCATTGAAATGATTTAAAAACAGTGTCTACTCACTCCCCATTTATGTTGTGTGCTTGTTAAATACAAGACACTTCGTCTGAATTTTGTTGTTGTTTTTAACTTAAAGACATCTCACTTTATATTGAACAGTCAGGAACCTTTGGATCACTCATGAATTGTTTGGTTAACATTGTAATTTATAGGTGGGTGCTGTGTCTGGGAGCACCTGTTGCTTTTTTCAAACACGCAACGCTTAAAGTTTCTTAAAACGTTTTCATGGTGAGAGGCACGGAGTAAGGGGCCAGAGTATGTATCTTGCTGAGTTAATCCCCCGCACCTCTTCTCTCACGCTTTCATTGTTCAAACACAGTGGTGGCCATATAGAATGACCTGGAAAGGCATCAAAGAAATGTTTTTCTCCCTTGATATGTGAGCATTCTGATCTTCAAATATCTGAAGAGCCTTAGAAAAGTGGTCTGAGTCCCCTCTGATAATAAGCCTATAAAACCAACTGGTAGTTGATAAACAATTATATAGCCTCTGGCGAAGGGGAGGAGAGGTGAAGGGAGAGAAGGAAACTGGGTTTTATATATATATTTGTAGTGGCATAAAAATGAGAGTACATCATTGTACTTTTTCCAGTTTTAAAGGGAATATATCCGCATCTGTCTCTGTCTCCCCGTCATGAAGACAGAGTGAGAAAGTTGCCATTTGCAAGCAGGAAAGGAGCTCTCACCGATCCCCAATAATGCGGGCACTTCAATCTCAGACTCCCAGTGTCCAGAGCTGGGTAAGAAATAAATGTCTATTGTTTAAACCTCCCCGTCTATGGTATTTTGTTATGGCAGCCTGAGCTGACTCCTACAAACAATGATCTTAAGAGGGAAACTAAGGGTTATAAATATTTTCAATAGAAAAATACCAAGTAGAATAGAGGGAAAATAATAAAGCACAATAGACTAAAATTATAAGAAGGTTGATATAATTAGAATAAGATGTGGGTAAAAACAAACATCTTAAAAAACTCAGCAAGACAGGGTGATGGATATTAAGGAGGGCATGTGTTGGGATGAGCACTGGGTATTATACACAACTAATGAATCGTTGAACACCATAACAAAAACTTATGATGTACTATGTGTTGGCTAACTGAACATAATGAAAAAAAAAAAAACAAAACTCAACAATTAAGAGAAGAAAGAATGAAAGAAAAAAAAGAAAGAAACCATTCAAGGGAAAGAAATAGTGCAAAGGCGGAGCTTGAACACGTCCCCAACAAGGCAAATAGGCCATTGGGTAGAGAGGGCCACGTATGACCAATGGGGCTGCTTTTGTCATCCTGCTTCCAGGACAGGCTCTGCTGTGCCAATGACAGCCAACCCCTAGAGCTTGCCCTTTGGCTCGTGCTGAGGGTTTGTACCCTTCGTAAAATCACACATCTCTCACTCCTCATCTCTCTCTGCTCCAGATGATCCCAGCTGCTCTCCCCACCTAGGACACAGAACTATACAAATCCAACACCCCGCCGTCCCACAGAACTTGGGCTGAGTCCTTTCTTCCCATCCACCACTCTGACCTTTCCCCCTTCTCTTTATTCTTTCCCTTCATCCATTAAAAAAATACCTACCGGGAGCCTTTCATGTATTGGGTATCATGCCAGATGCTGGCTGAACAATGGGGTTTATTGAAGGGAAGCAAGGGTCCTGCCCTTTTGAAGTTTTCATTCTAGTGAGTGGATGAAGGAGCAAGGCAGAGAACATTTAAGCAAATCCATATATTTTTTAAAGTCAGCTGCTGTGAGGCAAACAAACAGCATACTGAGAACAAATAGGAGGGAGCTCTATTTTGAGATGGGCATCGGTGGGAGCTCTATTTTGAGATGGGCATCGGTGGGAGCTCCTTTCCCGCTTGCAGGAAGGCCTCAAGGGATCGAAGCTGAGATCGAAGTATGAGAAGGAGCCAAGGAAAGGCTGGTAAGAAGAGGGAACAGTGCAAAAAGTCCCTAAGTCAAAAGGAGCTTAGCCTGCTCTTAGATCCCCCAAAATGGGCCTGTGAGCATGCGGTGGGGCTGGAGGAGGGGTGGGAGAGGGAAGGGATCTCAGGCCCCTCCAGGTGTGTCTTTGGGCAGCTTATATAATGGCTCTGTGCCTCGATTTCCTCATCTCCTCCTAAAATGTAGTTGACTCTGCCTTCCCCAGAGACCACACATAATGATCCGTCGGAGACACTTAAATCATGGTCATTCCTCTCTTCAGGTTCCTTCTTGGTACAGGTGATTTTTCTTCCAGAATTAAGGACATGTTTGGCCTCTTGAGAATTTGACCTGCTGGAAATGTAATATGATTGCCTATCTTTTCTTTTTTTTCTTCTAATTTATTCGAAAATTAGACCCAGTTTATTGGACTGATTATGCACTCATCCAAACTCAATATGAAGACAGTTTCAAACCCCAGAGTAATTATTTTTCAATTGAGTTTTTTTTTTCATCACGTAGTCAGCTTTTGAGACAAAGACTTTGTCATAAATCTTAAAATTAGCTGGGGAATTAATTTTAAAATTAAACACACTATGATGAATTACAGACAAATGAATGATTAGTAATGCAGAAAAATAAAACTGGGTCAGCTGGGCACATTTGTATATGGCGGGGTACTGAGTGGCCTCGGCAGGGCAGCATCTTGGTCAGGGAGGATGAGAGTCATATGCATATCCTTGATTTTGCTTTTTGACTTTGCCTGTCTCAAGGCTCATACCTGAGAAGTCATTTCCAAATTTAAATGGAATTTATGAGCTGTAGGATTTTATAGCACACAGTGACATTGGGAAGAGTTGAGGTACTTCAAAAGCTGAAAATGCGAAGATTGGAAAAATGGTCACACATGAAGAGTGTGGACTGTCACTCACTTGATTTCCTGAGCTTTTTCACGCATCCGTCTTTGCCACTGTTAGTCACTCTTCCCCTCAGCAGCTAGCTACTTCCCTATGTCAAAAGCAGGACATTTATTTTTTTCTCCTTGGGAAGGGTGATTAAATCATGGAGAACGCTCCATAAGTAAGTTGTGCTTTTATTTTCACCTCATAAAGCTAAACCATTAGGGAGATATTTGATAAGAAATACACAGTTAACTGTGAAAGGAGGAGGAAACGTAATAGATGAGTCTTTCTTTATCTATCAAAGTCATAGATTCCAAGGGTGAGGATGGGAGTGGGACAGAACGAGGGGGTTAGAGACCATGCTCTACTTCTTTTAAAATCTTAAGTCTCCTTATTAGATTGAGTCTCTCATCCCGCTCCCCCATGTACACACACACACACACACACACACACACACACACACACACACACGTGCAGGCCCACACTTCTGCTTGGAGCCCTGTCTGGAATTCCCTTGTTCCCCCCGACACTTTCCCATTCATTTGTTAGGAAATGAAATTGAGAGTTTAGCTGTGATCTACAGAAGCTTTTGTTGTTGTTGTTTTATTTGTTTTAAAGATTTTATTTATTTATTTGACAGAGAGAGACACAGAGAGAGAGAGAACACAAGCAGGGGGAGTGGGAGAGGGAGAAGCAGGCTTCCCTCGGAGCAGGGAGCCTGATGCGGGGCTCGATCCCAGGACGCCGGGATCATGACCTGAGCCGAAGGCAGACGCTTAAGGACTGAGCCACCCAGGTGCTGCATGTTGTTGTTGTTTTAAATTAATTTTTAAAATTTTATTTGTATTTATTTAAATTTTCATTTATTTATTTGCTTATTTATTTATTTACTTATTTATTTTTTGCAGAGGCCTTTGCTAAAATGCATATGTGGACACGGAACAGTGAGAGTTTCTACAGTAGCCCCATTTGACTCCTGGTGGAGGGGTGGAGGGAGCTGGGCTGTACACGCTGATGGGGAGCACTAACCCCGGTCCTTTAGTCTTTATTCAGACCCTGCCTGCATGCCTGCTCTTGTGGCCATGTGTCTGCCTCTTGTGTTTCTAGACCCTGTGGAATTTACTCAATTTTCTAAGCATCATTTTCTTTAGCCTTAAGATAATGAAGGGCCTTACCCCTTACTCAGGTTTAAATTTAATTAAATGAGATGCTTTATGAGAAGAACTTGGCATTGCAAGCCCAGTTCACACTTTGAAAATGTTAGTTATTGTTAATAGCTTATCAGATTTAGCAAGCTGATGTGGGAAAAGCAAGATTTGACAAGAGGAAAGGGAAGGAGCTAGTGAATGGGTTGAGGGAATAGGCTGGGGGCAGGAGTTGCCTGTGGAGGGATTCAGTGTGGGAGTAAGGACTGCTGTGAACATGGTGGTTCATTGCTATCAAACAGAGAAGATGCTGTAAAGGGTCAAGAAAGATAACTTCTATCTCACTGTCAAACACTTCTTTAGCTTTACTCTCAATCAGGTACTGTTCTAAGTATCTTATGAATATTAACTCAAGAAGTCCTCATTATAACTTTATGAGGTAGGTACTACTCTTATTTACAGATGAAGAAACTAAGGCACAGAGAGGTTAAGTAACTTGCCCAAGGACACACAGCTGGTGAATAGCAGAGCTTGAGTTTGAATACAGGCTTCCGAGTCCATGATTTAAAACATGAGTATAAGCTTCATTTTTACAATAATCTTCACCAGTCCTGGCCCTGATTCCCTAGAAGGGTACCAGAAGATATGAGGATTCATATTGTTCCATCTTCTCTATTAGTGCATTTCATTCTTTCCAGATCCCCACTTCCTTGAACACTTCCTCATTGTGTCACTGTTTTAATACATCACAGTTTGTGTCAGCCAATTCCATTCCTTCTTCAACTTCAGTGTGCTTTCCCATTTATGTATTTTCCACCTTTATTTTCCTAGAAATCTGGGAACTAATCAAATTTTGCTTCATAACACATATAAATTTATCAAAATTAATATGCATTTTCTCCAGAATGGACAATATTTTCTCATTTTACTCAAGACTATCTGTAGTGGTATGGAATATGCAGTTAAGCTAGTGGCAGTGATCAAAATCTGCAATCCATTTTGCAGAGACAATATTCTTTTATTATAAATTCTTATTGCTTCATGTGATTTAGAAACTGGTAATAATTCAACTGGCCTAATAACTGTTAAAATGTAGGTGCTTTTCTTTTTCTTTTTTTCTTTTATGCATGTGCTCTAAAACATTTTCTCCCACTGGGGGTGAATTTGTTACCTTTTTGCAACATACACACTCAAAATTACAATGTAATTATTTATTGACTTTATTAAACGTTGCCATCTTTGATGCTGTAAACCTGTTAAAAGACCCTGAAAAACATAAAACTGCTCCTGTATATCTGAGTAAAATTTGCAGTTGTGAAGTCCCAAGATATTTTTACTAAACTGTATAATGCTGAAAGGGAAAATAGTCTCTATTTAGTTGCAAAGATATATATGCATCCATGTGTATGCCTTTTTTATTCAAGTGAATTCACAGCATCAGAAACCAAAGTTGTCTTTTTCGGCTGCGGCACCTATGAGACACCATCTGAGCCAAAGGCATCAGTTTTCAAGAGATGATTCTGTTGAGATGACCATTTAGGCTCTGGGTGGTTTTTGAGATTGTGGCTCATTTTTACAGTACTTATTTTTACAGTGTGCATATTTGGATGGACATTATGTTTTATAGGAATACTTTATTAATCCTAATGGTGATTTTCCCGTGATTTGCTTGAATATTCATATTTTTAGTGACATTTCCTCTACCTCCCGGTAACTCAGAAGTAAAAGGAATTGCTTACTGCTCTGTCAACTGATTGCCCCACAGAGAGGATGTCTGTGTGACTTAAATGTTCCAAAAGAGAGTGTTGGTGACTGCAGAAGAAGCTGTATTTCCTACACTTCTCTCTGTGCACAGAAGGAGACATTTTGTTTTTCTTTTGGGGAAACCTGAAAAAAAGAAAAGCATGGAGTAGGTAGAGAACATTTTCATTTGTTATGTCCTTTTTCTTTCTTTTTTGGGGAAACTACCTGATTATTTCTGTGAAGTAAAAGTAGTCTGTAATTTACAGAGGCCCCAGGGTAATTCCCTATAATAATGATATATCTTTCTTGCCACCATTAGAGTCATCATCTTTGCTTTTCATAAATATCTGTCAGTCCATTTGTGGCTGAAGGACTTTTTCTTCCTAACTTCCTTTTATTCAGAGATTTCACTATGTCAACTTTAGAATTAAAAAAAAAATTGCTTAGTCGTATAATAACTAAGGTGATAGAAAACAGAATGGAAAACACTACTCATGCATTTGATGAAGTTAGAAAATCCACCTCACTGCCTGCTTCTGTACCGATCTTGAGCTAAGGAAAAAAAAATTAACATTTTCAAATGGTTGGAAGAAATCAAAAGAAGAGTCATATTTTATAGACCCATAAAAATGATATGAAGTTCAAATTTGTGTCCACAAATAAAATTGTATTGGAACACAGCCATGCCCACTTATTTATGTATTGTCTATGGCAGACGTCCCCTACCACCACAGAGTTGACTAGTCATGACAGAGACTATGCACACACATAGCCTAAAATAGTCCTTTACAAAAGACATTTTGTTGACCACTATTTTTTTAAGGTTTTATTTATTTATTTTAGAGGTAGAGGGATGGGGGGGCAGAGGGAGAGAGACAGTTTCCAACAGACTCCGAGCCAAGCTCAGAACCCCACCCAGGGCTCAACCCCTGGGCCCTGAGATCATGACCTGAGCCAAAACCAAGAGTTGGACACTTAACTGACTGAGCCACCCAGGCACCCCATGACCACTAGTTTATAAGGGTATCTGGAGGAGAGAAAAAGAGAAAGAAATATTTGGTTAAAGTATGTTTTTATACATTAGGACTTATTTAAAAAGGTGAGCGATTTAGAAACGTGATCTGTAAACTTTTCTAATGGAATGAGAACTTGTAGATTGTCTCATCCCAGGCACTCATTTTGTAGAAGAAGAAACTGAGAACAAGAGATTCCAACAATTTTTTTATTGAACGAGCAATACTAAAAAGAATGATGTATTTTGACACTTGAGGTCCTTACATTTCCTCAAATGTTTATGTCAACTATTTTATATACCTGTAAGAAAGGGTTCTATAAAAATGTCAGATGTTTTTATGTACTCTGCCTCGAGTAGTTCATGGAAGATTTGGCAACAGCATTAGAGTTACAAGAAGTAATCCAGGTTGGCTCTGTTTTATGGGACAGATTCCCTCCCTCCGTCCCAGGAAAGCATACTAATTGAGGGTTTACTCGCCACTCCCCAGGGCTCTGTCTTGTTTTGTTTTGTTACCCTTCCTTTCCTCGCGTATCACATAATCTAAGAACGATCAAGTAATTTTGGTAAAAAAAAAATCGGTTTCATTAAGTCCTTTGTGAGCAGAGTTTCCTGATATTGAGACTCACCCTTCCTTTCTCGCCCTTGAACATATTAATTATTCACCTTTGTTAAGTTATGAGCAGCTCCCACCCCAGCCATCTTCCTGCTCCTTGGTTGTTTATGTTTTTCATGTATTACCATGTCATCACCTTAGTCATCCCTCTGGCAAGCTGCACTTATGGATAGATCGTCTGGGGGATCAATCTTGCCACATAAGTCATGTCTTCCAATACCTTTATAACTCTCCCTCCAATTCATCTACTGAGTTCTTTCTGGGGCTGTGATGCCCCAACTTGACTGTGGTATTCTAGGTGTTATTTCACCAACCCACAACTCAATGCCTTCTCGAAGTCATAATTCAAGACAGAACTAGCTCTCCTCTCTTCAGGCTGTGGCACAAAATAAAGTGCGAACAAATATGGCTCTTCCATGTCCTTGGCAGGCTTCACACATAGCCAGTGTTCCCATCCCCGAAGTTTGAAAGGAACCTGAAAAATCATTTACTTTTTCTTATAGGCAAACTTAAAGATAAACAGTCATGAATTCATTTATCCCATCCTGTAAGACCTAAAAGCCAATGTGGGGGACAATTTTCATTTTTTGCTATTCAGTAGGTCTTGCGCATAGTGAGTCTTTGCTGTAACACAAATCTCTTCTTTCTCTGCAGTCTTTATGTTGAAAATTTGGATATGATCTTTATTTAGTATTTTTAAAACTCAACATAATTAAGGCATATATAGAACAATCTGGAGGTATGCAAATGTGGATAATATCGAGAGATGTCTCAAGCCTTTCTCTTACATGGGAAAGTGCCTGGAGAGGTGTTATGCGGTGGAACAAAACTCAACCATCATTTCTGAACTTCCAAGGAGGAGAAGCGCATTAGTCTAATGAAGGGAGTGGAAAAATACCCCTACGCCTTCTAATTTGAGCAGCAAAATGATCAGGAGAAGTTGGAGATCTTGATAAATGGGACCAAGTAATTGACAGAGTGTTATAATTAGGGCAAGGCATCTGTCAGTTAATTGTCTTTTCTTCAATAAATAATTATAATTTTACATCTTCCCATAGCTTATAATTTCTAGCTGTGATCATCTTCTGCATTCTCATCTATCTGAACTTTGAAGACCAGACAGAAATTGATATAAAGGGAAAATTGCCTAGTTATCCTTTCTGAAAAACAAATCGGACAGATGCAAGGTAAAGACAATTTGATTGGGTAAGAGCATGAATTTGACAGAAGGAATCTAACTTGGCAGAAAGGTGAATTTGTTCTTTCAGATTTCCACTGTGTCTGTGATTCAGACTAAACATCCAAGCTTGGGAATTCATTTACTCACTTGTTCATTTATTTAACAAACCTTTATTGAGTCCCTAATACTATAATGGCTCAGGGGGATACAAAGATCTTTTAAGGGGCATTAAATGGGAATAACATGAAAAAGGGTACCTTGGAGTCTTTTAGAGCAGAGGTCCCTCTCCTTTTAATTGCACAAACTTTTCAAGAAAAAATACTTTAAGCACAGACCATAATTATATGCACATCATTTAAACTTTTATATACATATATATGTACTAGTGTTAATCTGTATGTTAGATATTTGTAAAATTAATTTATTTTAATTATTAGATTAAATAGAAACAGAAAATCCGATTTTTTTTTCAATTTCCAATAAATTTTAGCATACACCTTAGGTTATAAACATCCCACTTTGAAGAACTGCTGCTTCCAAAAACTTAAAGGTGACTATTCCAACATGGCTCAAGTTCAAAATGTTTGGGCATCTTCTGAGATAATGTCGAAAAGTTAGGCAGAGGTTAGCAATTGTGGTGGTTGTCCTATATTCCAATATTCCTCAAGGGGTATTCTACTAAATATTAGTAAAGATTTCTTGAAATTAAAAAAAAAGATTTTTGCTGTCAAGTTTGGAAATTGAAAGCTTAAGAAGCAAAATTCCATTATTATGGGGTTAATATTATTCTATGATTCCACATGGCCTCATGAATGTGTATTTTCTGTTCTACTAAGCTCTTGAGTTGAGACACTATATTTCCTATTTCATTTTTATCCAATAGTAACTATCGGAAGGGGTCTGCAAATATTAGATTCATAATTAGAACTGAATTCTGGCATTTTGAGATGGGAACAATGTGACTCCATTAGACTTTGATTCAAGAGACTTTTCTTCTTTGCCTTAAATTTTTACTTTTCTCTATTAAATATTCATCAATAAAGTACTCAATATATTTGTTTTGACTTGCAATTGGTAATTTAAGAAACATTTTTTGCAGACCAGTTATCTGTGGAGGAAAAATAAGTAACCATTTTGTGGTTGCCAGTTGAGGGGCTCCCAAAGGGCCTGAAACACTAGAAATTTCCACCATTACATTAAATGTTCGGATCAAGGCCTTATATCTCCAGACGGCCACTTAAAAAATATGCCAATATTTTATCTACTGAGGAATCAAATGTCTAGATGAGTGAAGATCACTCTTGTAGTGCCTAAGCCTATTTAGCCTTTTGTGTGGGAGAGAAGTAGTTCTGAAATGCTCCGCACAGCTCTACTGTCACAAAGACAGCATAACAAACACAAGTTAACCTTTATCCAATGACATAGAGCTGTAATTATTGTCATTAATCACTGTCCTATGATTGATGAAACCATGATATGGTTGGGAGTTCTTGCTCGTGTAAGGTTACTTTTCCCCCTGTGCTAACTAATCCCAAACTATGGTGTCTCAAGTATTTGTGTCTGCATTGTATAATTATTCTTTACATATTTTACTGCCAACTGTATGCACTTGTATATGTATACACACACTTACCTGGTCCATTATTATTACATACTGTATATATTTGGTAGTATAAGGAACAATTATAAAAAGCAGACATAAATATATAATTATATATGTAATATGAATATATATACACACATGCACATATATATGAGATTCTATTCTCATATATATATATATATATATATATACACATATATGTGCCTGTGTGTGTATTAGCTGCTACCTATGATTTTACTCTCTCCCCCCTATCAGGCATTGAAGGAAAGGATCCATCCATATTGTTCAGAGGTACCAACTTTTTCCCCTAAATCAAACTAAGAAGGAACCAACCGACTCTTACCACCTCCTGCTTGTTTTTCTTTCCCACCCCAGTTTATTTTTTATTTCCTTTACCCCCTACCTCTGAAGCCATTTACTATGCCACCTGAGCCTCCAGTAAAAAGAAAAACGGGTAAACAAAAACCAAAACCTCTTTAACCTTCCTATTCTAATTAAATCAGGTAAATCATACTTATGAAAACTGGATATAAGTAGTATCAGAGTGATGGCCTGAGAGCCCCTCTATGAAGTAGTTCATGTTCTCTACTTGAGTCTTTCAAAGATCATTTTTGCTGATTTATCGTTATTTACATTTTTTGAGCACTGAAAAAGTAACAGGCATTTTCACATACAATTTCCCCTTTAATTTGTGCAATAAAAGTACAAATTAGATATTGTTAACAGTATTTTCATGTGAGTAGGATTTTCAGATTTACCAAATAAAATTTCAGAACTCTAGTTAATGTTGAATTTCACATAAATAAATTTTTTTTGTATAAGTATGTCCCCTGGGACATAGTTGAATGGGACAAATTTACACTAAAAATGATTTTAATTTTCTCAAATTCCTACACAACTGGATGTTCTGTATTTTATCTGACAACCTTGTGTGTAAAAGGCTAAGTTCAGAGAACTTAAGAACCTGTACAAATGTACACAGTTAGGAATTATTATGATTTAGACCCAGGGTTTTTGATTTCAAGTCCAGGGATATGACTATTCTCTATACTACTGAAAATGCTGGAAACATTTCTTCCAGATAAGTAGGATATTAATGTATGTGAGCTACAGCACTCACATATCAAATCATTCATGTCTTAGTTTCCTAGGGTTGCTGAAAACAAATTGCCACAAACTAGGCAGCTTACAACAACAGAAATTTATTGTCTCATAGTTCAGGATGTCAGAAGTTCAAAGTTAAGGTATTGGTGTGGCTGTGCCCCCCCTGAGGGCTCTAGGGCAGGAATCTTTCTTCTACTTTTCCTAGATCCTGCTGGTTACTGATGACTCTGAATTTACTTGGCTTCAGACAGTGTAACTCCATCCTTAGCTTCCCGCATTCTGCTTCCTGTGTGTGTCTGTGTCCATTTCCCTCACCCTTAGGACACTAGCCATTGGGTTAGGCCTCTCGAATCCAGCATGACCTCTTCTACATTTGATTATATCCACTGAGGAAATACTTCCGGTAGGGTCAGAGTTCTAGGTACTGGAGGTTAGAACTTGAACACGTTTTCAGGGGGCACAATTCAACTCACAACTAGGAATCATTAATACAGAGTAAAATATAAGAAAATTATTACCAGTCTCAAAGATCTAGGTGGCTAGATAGGACCTGTAAGTAGGGATGGGGACACTCTGAGCAGATGGTGCTTCTGATGGGGCAGGTCCAAAACGTAGCCTCGAGGTTGGAGGGTGATGACAACAGTGGGTAAAACACACCTCTATACGCTTCCTGTAGCCACATTCTCAGATCTGTATTCATAATTAGTGCCGGGGGGGCAAGTACTATGGTTTTCACTCCATTTTGTGGATGAGGAAACAGACACAATGGTGCTAACAAATTTGCTGAAGGTCATGCAGCTAATAAAATATGATGCAATTGCCATTGAAGCCCCAGCAATCTGACTCTGGAATCCACATTCCTAACAATTATTTAGGATTGTTGAGGAAGGAGAGTAATGAGAAATAAAGACTACTCTAGTTTTCCCGTTGGTTATTTTTTTCTTGCGGTCTTGCCTGTTGACACTGCTGGTGATTTACACCAACCAATAGTTCTCAGACGTAAGTGAGCATCAGAATCACCTGGAGGACTTGCTGAAACACAATTCACTAGGCCCCACCCAGGGTTTCTGATTCCAGGGGTCCAGGGTGAGGCCCGAGAAGGTGCATTTCTTACAAATTCACGTGTGATGCTGATACTGTGGGTTGGGAAGCACAGTTTGAGAACCACTGATATAGAGAACAATTGAGATGAGGTAAAAGTAGGAAATGCTTTTCAAGTTCACAGTACAACTGACCATTTTACAAGACAATCCCGAACTACCCTTTTAAAAGTAGTAACATGAAATTGTCTGTGTCTATGTTACCACCCCACACACAGATAGTGTAGTCTTATAATCTATGACAGAGATCACACTTATAACAACAGGAAAGCAGCATCAGATCTAGAACTTTGAAACAGAGGACTTGGATTCTAATCCAGGCTTGTCCCTAAATTGGTCAGGTGCTTCTTGTCTCTAGGCCACCCACACTTTTCCCACTCCCCATAAAATAAGGGAGTTGAGATGCGGATGTAGTTGACTACATTAAGGCACCGAGTCATTAACTGTCATTTTTGAGAAAGATAATGATATGAAAAATATTATCCCTAATATATTTTCTCCTATTAATTTTTTACATAAGCATAAATGTCAGCTGTCAACTACCAATATAATCAGATAAGCTAAAAATATCTATTACTCACAGAACACTTACCCAGAGATAAGCATTATTAATATTTTGGATATTCTCTCAAAAGATAGTATATATGTGGACAAATTTATCGTACCATATATACTTACTTGTAGTCTTATTTTTCTCAGTATTCCATGCCCGTGTTTGTATTTTAATACATATGTATTTCTGTCACCATTTTTAATAGTCTTGTAGCATTACATTGCACAGGTATCCCACAATTTATTTAACCAATCCCACATTGCTGGGAATTTAAGTCACCTGTAACTAGGGGCTAATAAGGCGATGGCCATAATGAATACCCTAATGCATACATTCCAATGTACTTGTCCATTCTCGGGGTGAAATCTCTAGGTCAAAGATAATACTGTCTTTAAGATTTATAAAATATTAAATATGAAAAGACTATAAAGCATGTAAAGTCATGCCGTTTTTATGTATATACAAAGATCATCTCTGTGTATATGTGCATGTGATACAGAGAAGAATGTTCTAAGGATGCGCCTTGACCTGTGAATAGCAGTTATCTCCTGCTCTTTAGACACGGATGATTTTTAAATTTACCTTTTTGTGGTTTTCTGTATTTCCCAATTAGTCTTCATGTGAGAGTTAGTTGAGATTCGCTGGAAGAAGCAGCCTTGTTATCAGTATATAGTATAGCTGCCTGTAAGTTGAAACCAGAAAATTGAAAGAAGGGTATTTGTGTGGGGAGACAGTGAGAGAGGGTTTCTTATTTTTCTAGACGTAAGGGGGAGAATTTGGCCAGAAGGAAGAGAAGAAGAAGAAGGAGGAGGAGAGAGGGAGGGGGAAGAAAGATAAGGAAGGAAGGAAGGGAGGAAGGAAGGGAGGAAGGAAGGGAGGAAGGGAGGGAGGAAGGAAGAAGAAAAGAGAAAAAAAGGAAAGAAAAGAAAAGAAAAAAGAAAAGAAAGGAAAAGAAAAAAAGCTTTCATGAAATCCAAATGAAATACATGCCTCCATCCCCTGGAACTTTGAGCCCAGCATACTCTCACAGAAAGGAGGAAAGATTGTCCAAAAAATCAAAACTGAAAGACAGTGCCAAGGCCAGCAGTTACAATCTGCAAGGAAGGCTGTTTGAGGGTGTTTCAAGGCTCCGTTGAACTGAATTTCTTTTTGTGAACGAAGGACCCCTAGCTGACCCAACATCCTTTAGCCAGAAGGCTGCGAGGGGCGAGCTGCTAGAAGCTAAGGCTTCAGGGAGCCCTTTCTGCCTGGGAGCCCATTCAAACAGGGAGAGAGAGCCAACAGGGGAAGTATGGGTTCAGCAGATGAGTGCTAAGGAAAATCAGCTGGGGCCAGGGTTGACCTGGCAGAGCGTCAGGACTCTGAGCAGCGGCTGCCGCTGGGGCCCCGAGTGCTCCGACACAGGCCCGAGTCCAGACCGATGGGAGGCGGAGGAAGGCTTCCACACAGGCTCAGCCTTGGCACGCAGGGAACAGAGGGGGCAGCCTTGTGGAGGCCAGGAGGGAGGGCTTCTGTGCGGGGAGGGATCCTTTGATTCCCTGGTACAAAAGCCTGGCAATGTCAGTGAGTCAGCACAGCGTCTGTGTGGGGCTGGAGGGAAGGAGGAAGAAATAGGAGGAGAAGGGTGCAAGCGTGCCAAAAGGAGCGTGGTGCCTTCCAGAGCATCTGCTGGAAGGAAACTCAGGGCTGCCCTGTAGGAGGAAAGGCTGACTGACGACTTCTGCTGACCACGGGGGGCCCAGCGGGCACACAGCTCTTTGTCCCAGACAGACCTTACAGAATGTGGGGCTCATTTCCAGGGCAGTATCTGCCTGTGCAAGTATTGTGTGCCCTGCAGAGCATGACCAAAGTCCCATTCCCTCCGTGGATGGGCGTGAGGAGGACACGGGTCACCTCCTGACTGGATTTACAGCATCCACAGGTGAGTGTGCTATGGGCTTCCCAGAGAGAGCCCAGGGACTTGGCAACCATTTATTTGGTCCATGCTTTCTGTCCATGGGAGCATAAGTAAGACCGACAAAGTTAACCAAAGCCTGCATAGATCAAAAAGTAGCACAAGCTTGTAAGACAGTAGGAGGCCAGATAGCCTGCATCTCTAATTTTTCCAGTAAAGAGAATCTAGCTTATTAAATAGAGCTCTCAACACAGACACACTTTTAAATGAATAGATGAATAAATGAATGAATGAAGACATGAATAAAAGAAAGGCACAGGAAGAGATTACATATATATATATATATATATATATATATATATATATGCAATTAAGTCTCCAGGAGCAAGTTCAAGATTGTAAAACTGGAGGAGAATCTAGTAAAGAGAATCAGACAATGCACCTTATCCATAACAGTTTCCTTTTCAAAGGTTGCCTCGAATAGCTACCCCAATAGAAGGAACAGCTGCCACTTTGCTAGGAAGCTGTCATCACTTTAGCTTCACTGGCCCTCAACTCCTTGATCATCCTTTCTAGGGCGGCAACCACTCCCCCAACACTTCACCCCATTCTCCACTGCAGCCCTTAGCATAACCCTGGTCACAATATCATAAGCCATAATTAAACTCCTTATATGCTGCTTAATTCTTTTCTGTCTGTCCCCTCCTCAAGGATGTTGTCTCCATGAAGGTGAAACCAAGCCTGTCTCGGTTGCCATAATATCCCCACTGATATCTGTTGAATGAATGGATGAGTCAGTAAGGAAATATGGCTGGAACCTAGTAAAGAGCTACAGATTTCCAGAAAAGATGGGCTAGGTGTTGAAGGCAGGCTGAGGGATATATCAGGTGGACCCATTCTGGGATGATATTAATCCATAAAACCTAGGAACGCTTTTTGCGAGAAAAAAAATCTTACCACAAAATTCCAAACCCATCAACCATCCTGACTGTCCAGATGGGGGAAGAAATATTCCAGAGATCTCAGAATTCTCGGGAGCACGTCCACTTTTACCTACCTCCCTAGAGGTTCAGCAGAACAAAACCTTGTCAAGAAGAGGAAAGTCGTGGGACACTAAGCATTTTGAAGCACCTACCTGGTGGCAGGCACAGGTAAGCAGTTTACATATGGGCTTATTCCATCCCCATAGGCAGACTTGTGGGTTAGCTATTAGCAGTGCTCTTTCAGACTGGAGTTTACAGATATCATCAGTTTGCTTATGGGGAAACAATGTTCAAGGGTAGAGCAAGGACACTAACCTCGATTTATTTCTTACTCCAGAGTCTATGGTTTTTCTAGACACCACCCTCCTTCTTGATAATCTTCCAGCATAGCTGCTGATTTTCTAGGGCTTCTGGGATTCCAAGACAATCCAAAAATCTTCTTAAAGCTCTAAAGCTGCCCCAGGGTGGTGTATGTGTGTGGGGGTGTTCGCACACATGCATGCATGTGTGTTTCTAAAAAATGCTGGGGTGGTGGTAACTATGACAAATATTTGGAATAACCTTTCCATCTCAATTATGTCACCTTTCAGAGAAAGAAAAGAGGGAATTTTAATGACTACTGACAGCAATGCTAAAATCGAGTGTATGTACTCAGTGTGGAGTAGATTATGGATCACTTACCAAACTAGATGATCATCCTCGTAGTAGCAAGACTGGTAGCTGAAATATCTTCCCGTTCAATTATACTTGCATTCTGATAGAATCAAGAGACCTCCTTAATGATTTTTTTCAATATTGTTTGGATTCTCCTATCTGCTGATTATCTATGGGCAGAGGATTTTAGTTCAGGTTTATCCAAGGACAAATGTGCTTGCAAGTTTATTAATGGTGCCCACTCTACACTTAGGGCTCTGTTGACACCCCTGCTCCTTCTGTTCACTTTTATTGCCCAGATGTTCTTTGAAACTCAAACACTTAGACTTCTTCACCCAATCCAGCAAAGCTGTGGGGGTTGGTGAATCTCTGCATCCATCTGAGAGAGATCTGTTGGTTCACAATGTGAAGTAGTTTCCACAGAGGACATGAGTAGGAGGGCAGGCTGGGGAAACTGGACATCTTCCCAGACTTTTTTCTTTCTCTCTCTGTCTCTTTCTTTTCCCTACAGGTGTGGTCTTGTTACTTGATTTGAAGTTTTTAAACTTAAGTGTAACAGATGTGTCTTCATTCACAGGCAAGAATAAAATACAATTTGAAGTCAAATTTAAATGTATTACTTGTCTCTTTGGATTATTCATATTTCTACTTATCTTCAGCAGAAAAAAATTAGTTGTGATCAGGCTCTATTAATAGAACTATATGTAAAGAGTCGCCTATCTATAGTAAATGTCACATATGTCTTGATACCATCCTCTGCCATGCTTATGCAAATGTGGTTTGTTGACCAATTCAAGTTTCATGCTTAGGCGTGGAGCAGCTCTCACTGAGTGGTGGAGCCCTCGTCTTGAGGGGTGAAGAAAGGTCTTGTCACTTCAGAGGAAACTTCAGGCTATCAGTCCAAGTTCCCATCCCTAAAGGACAGCAGTACCTCAGCTGCTTCCTGACTGAAGGCCAAAGAGCCACTAGGAGGAGCTAATGACTGACCAAGTTTACGCTTAGGATATTTACAGCAATTGCCTCCACAGACCTCCCAACCTTGGCGCAGGCTCAAGATGTTTAATTATTTACGTGGTAATGGATGAACCAGGAATTGTCTGCCCTTCAAACGGCTCACCGAGGAGAGCAACTGTGTCTCATTGTTTCATTTGTGGGTTCTTTCCTGTGAGGAGGAAGGCATTTCATTCAACCTTCCTGCAGACAGAAAGGTGGAGAAAGTGCTGCATTAGCACAACTCCCAGATGGCTCCCATTTTAAAGTAAAAAATACGCTGACTTCTGGGTTTCTTATGCTTCCCACCAACTCCCCATGTGCAGGACCCATGGAAGAAACCCAGTTACAATGAGTGCTTTTCTGAGTAACATGGTGGTGGGGGGGCTTCCCTCCCTTTTCTGTAGATAAGATACAGTGGTTTAAGAGGAGGGAGACTCTGGAGTTCAATGCCTGATTTTGAGGCCCAGATCTGCTGCTTCGTAGCTGCATAGTCTTCCCCCCTTATTTGCAGGGGATACATTCCAAGACCTCCAGTGGACACCTGAGACCGCGGATAGTGGCAAACCCTATACAGACTATGTTTTTTCCTAGACATATGTACCCATGATAAAGTTTAATCTCCAATTTAGGCATGGTATGAGATTAACAGCAAGAACTCATAACAAACTAGAGCAATTTTCACAATATGCTGTAATAAAAATTATGTGAATATGGTCTCTCTCTTTCAAATTACTTTATTGTACTGTACTTGCCCTTCTTATGATGATGATGCAAGATGATAAAATGCCTAATTGATGAGATGAAGTGAGGTGAAGGATGTAGGCATTTGACAAAGTGTTGAGCAACCACTGAGCCTCTTAGGACAGGTCAAAAGGAGGATCATTTGCTTCTGGACCATGGATGACCAAGGGTAACTGAAACCATGGACAGTAAAGCTGTGGGTGACGGGGACTACTGTATCTTTGGATACGTTCCAAAGATATGTTCCTCTTTTCCTCCATCTGTAACAGTGCCATATCCTCCCGGGGTTGTGTTGAGGTTGAAGTGAGTTAGTACATGTATGTATGTGCACATCAGGCAGTGCCCAGTTCTGCTTGGTGAGCTGTCCGTTCCTCATAGCCAAAGACTTCCCAGACTGATAGAGATTTTCAAGTGAAGTTAACAATTTTCTACTCTGTCTTTTCAATTAACAGTTTATGACAGTCACCCTCAGAGGTGCCCTCCAGTGTAGAGCTCTTTGTAAAGGTAGAAAGGAGAGTCTTTAAATAATTGACAACATTTTTAAAAAGCCTGGTGATATACTTATGTCTGATTTAACTCAATGCATAATCATGTTGCTTTACTTTTGGCAGGAATCCTAACAAATCAAGTTAGTTGATTGCAGTTTGCTCATAGAGGCATGAATCCTGCAGTTCTGTGACTTTGAGTGTTTTTTTTTTTTTAATGAGTAAAAATAATTAAAGGCATTCTTTTTTGTAAACAGGACCTTTCCAACTTTAGAATTTCTGTGAGGGAAATTCTAAATCCTCCTTGGTAAGAAAAAAAATTGGAAACTCCTGTTACATCTTTTTAATAAACTTATAGTCATTTAAGTAGCAATTTTGAAATAAAAGTTTAACTTTTTTTTAAAATGATGGTTTCTTCTGGTTGTAAAAATAAAGACATGATTGCAGAAGAAAATGTATAAACCAAGACCAAATATGTTGAAGAAAATAAAAATCATCTAGTAATTGGACCATTGTGAACTAATCTTTATTAATATTTAGGGCATTTCCTTCTGACATTTGTTTTTTATACATACGTTTGTGTATGCATGTCTGGGCAGCTGTTAAATTTCAATTATGATGCATGATCTAAGCATTTCCACTTAACATCACAGATATTTTATTATATCATTACAGATTTAGAAAATTTGTGTTTAATAATTATATAGATACACTTTATTATAATTTACCAATCCTACATGATTGGACATTTACATGGTTTCTAGTTCATTTACTCTTTTGGCAAAGTAAAGTACATGATCTTTGCAGATAAACTGCCTGAGTTTCAATCCCAGTTACATCCCTTCTAGGCTGTATGACCTTGGCTAACCAACTTACTTGTCAGTGCCTCAGCTCCCCTGCCTATGAAATGGGGACAATGATAATGCATACCTTATGGAGCTGTGTGAGGATTAACTTAGTCAATTTGTCTAAAGCATTTTAAAAAGTAGCACGTAATAAGCACCAAATCAATGTCAGCTGTTGTATGTATACATTTTAGATTATATTGAGGATTATCTCCTTAGGATACATTATCAGAAAGAGTATCAGCCGAACAAAGGTTTTAGGTGCCATTTTTTCTAACTTGCGCACCTTTCTTAAATACGTGAGCAGTTTCAGGAGGAATAGGCTATACCTGCTTGTAAGTCATTGTAATCATTTTTGCTTTCACTTTAAGAGTAATGAGGAGCCACCGGGAGGTTCTGAACAGGAATGAGACATTATCCAGTGTATGACTGTAAAGGCTCCCATTGGCTGTTGGCCAGGGTGATCCAATG
Organism: Callorhinus ursinus; assembly: GCF_003265705.2. Lineage (NCBI taxonomy): Eukaryota > Metazoa > Chordata > Mammalia > Carnivora > Otariidae > Callorhinus > Callorhinus ursinus. The sequence goes on from NW_027397064.1 coordinate 15,302,183, forward strand.
GTGGGACGGAGATCGGGTTAGAATCTACCAGGGTAGTCCAGAAGAGAGGCAACAAAGACTCACAGTGAGGTGGCATGGTGGAGTTAGAGAAGGTTGGAGTCTGGATATATTTTAGCAGGTTAAGCCACCAGGGTCTGCTGAGCTGGTGTGGGATGTGAAGATAGAGAGGAGTCAAGGATGTCTCTGAGTGTTTTGGCTGGAGCCATTGGAAGGATAGAATTGTCATCAATTAAGTTGGGGAGGGCTGTAGATGGAGCAGATTTTATGGTGAAGATTTGGTGCTTGTATTTGATTATGGTAAGATGCTTATTAAACCTTAAAGTGGAGATGTCTAGTAAGAATACACATGGCTGAATCTATTTTGGGGACTGACCATATAATTGGGAATTCTCCATATAAACTACCACATAGAAAGGATACATAATAAGTATGAGTTCATTTGAAACTTACCTATGTATTATTGTTATAAATCAATCCTGATTGCACTGATTGTTTTGAACTTAGACCAACAAAGTATTATTTTGGGGGGAAAGGAATATTTTAATCTCTGACATTATGTAGAATTGCCAGCTCATTGTAATGATAAAAAGCAGACCATCTTTCATTCAGGCTTATTATACTTTTCAAAACCTCTACAACTAGTGTATCTTTTGTATTGTCCACACCCTGAATAGATTGCCCCCAATGCCCGTGCCCACTGGGAACACCATTGTCAGTAAGAATTCACCTTTGAGGCTCTACTGAGAGTTGACTTAATGGTGAAGTTAATGAATCTTGAGCTGCAGGACCTAGAAGAAGCCCTAGCAATGTGTTCACAAAAATAAGATATATTAACAACAGCTTCCCCTCCTACCGGTGGCATTAAAGTTTCGATAAGCAATGTTAGGATATGGCTAAGGTGAAGTTGATTTGGGGAAGTGTTGGTTTGGGTTTAGTGAGATATACTTAGAAGTTTCTAATTATTTCATGTGTAGGTAAGTTTTTGCAAATGTCCTGCATTATAATGGTCAGGGTTACAATACACTGACTTAACTGGTATTGGGATACCATGATGTAGGTCCAGAAAATTCTCATATTTTGGTTCTCAGTATGGACAATGTGTGACAAAGAGAGAAACAATGGGTAGGTGAAAGAGCAGAAGTTAGCTTTGTCAAAAAAGCTTTTTCTATCATCATTTATGTAAAATTCTAATGGAGGATTCAATTTTCATTGATAACTACTCAAAAATGAAATTCTATCCTGCTAGGAATTTGCTTAATAATGCAGCACAGATAACTATAAACGAGCTACACAATGAACAATTTTCATATATTTCTATGAATTCAATAGAAATTACTCCACCATCAGAAGCAAATTGTAAACATTTTTTCTCCAAGTCATATAAAGTGAAGAAAGGAATTTGGTATTAAAATAATGACTAGACTCTTGGATTTTTTGCTAATTCAGTTAATGAAGAAACATTAATTACATAAACACATTGGAAAAGAATTACAGTTCTTGCTAATGTGGTATAAAATACTGACATTATGAAAAATGATAATGAAAAAACTCATATATGCCACTACTCCATGAAAATCAACAACAAACTGGTTAACCAGTGTTATCAATTAAAGAGTATTTAAGATTAGTCACTGAGAAAGAGAATTTGAAATACATTGGAATGTTAGCATTCATACATGAAAGAAATTGGACAATAATCCAACAACTTTATATGACATCTCAATAAGATGTTTCAAAGATGAATTTCACTTTTTAAATTGTTAATACTACAGACAAATTTTAGTCAATCAAAACAGTATTATTTGTATTCTCTCTAAGGAAAATAATAAAAATTATTGCCACATGAGGGAGCAATAAAAAACATACGGCTAAAATTATGGGGGAAAATCTTATAGATATGTGTCAGACAGCAATGTAACAAAAATATTATTTTTCTTGGTTTTTATAATGTTTGTGCTAATTTTCATCTTTTTAAGTTTTACAATCCATTTTAAATCTTTTTTTCACTTAAGTTAACATTAACCTTTGTACCCAATTTTGTATTCATAATACTGCATTCTACCACCATCTTCCCTTTTGGTTCCTTAAAGAAAGCCATCAAAATTGTCTGAGCTCCAAATCCAAATCTGCCCCCTGCTGCCATCTTGCTCTGAGGCAGCTTCATTAGAACCCACAAAGTTGAACAAACATAGGGGCTGTGGTGTGCTCTAGGAGTCCTCTGTAGCTTTAGAGAAATGGGGGGGGCATCAGAAGTTTCTGTGTGTTCCAGGTGCTGACTAGGGAGCTTGTCAGATGAGGAGGCCATGGCAGGGAGATGTGGCTGAGGCCCCCAGTGCAGAGCACCTGGTCCAGGGACTGAGTGGGACTAAGAACCCCACCTTGGGAGCCATGGAATCCGTTGGAACAGAAGTGGAATCTGGTCATGGAGGGCAGGATGCTCCTCAGAGCCCTGCCTTAGAGGAATAGTCCAGACCCTAAGTCCTTCAGCCATCTTCTCTCATCAGCCCCTAATCCATGAGTGGTACATGGCCCCCTTCCCCAGATCCTTGAGAGGAGCTGAGGGAATTAAGAGAAACTATTTGATAAATTGAACATTTACCTAGCGCCTGAATGAACAGTTTCAATTGTTGACTCGCACTCTATTTAGAGTGTTCTTCCTAACTTCTCGGCAGGCGTGTGGATGTGGATGTGAAAATTCGAGCACCTACAGGGAAATGAAGGCACTGTGTTTCCCTTGCACCTCTGAGACGGAGTGTGAGTATGTATGCAACCCTTCCTCGCTATCCAAGAACAACCTTGCTACTCCCTGTGAAGGTCAATAAGGAAAGAATTAGTAGAATGGCTACATGGGGAATGAGGATTATCTGAGATTTTCACCTACTCCTACTAGGCCACCTTGTCCTAGCAGGAATCACTTCTGGCTTCCTATGGCATGCCAGAGATTCAGGCCAGGGCTGCACACATTAGTCCCGAAATGCATCGTTTGCTCCAAAGAAGGGTCATGTGATTTGCCTCGCAGAGGATCTCAGCAGTAGTTGGCTAGCTCAGAGGTAAATCGGGGTTAAGTTGATTAGGAACCCAGGTAAGTCAATGGGGTCTGGGCACCGGATGGAGCCTCCCAGCAGGTTCTCATCCAGACGTGGCGTCCTCCGTCACAGCAGCTGGCCTTTCATTCACTCTCTTTCCGAGATGGTTTTCCTGGGTTTCACAGGTGCTAATGAAAATATGCATAATGAAGGTCTCTCTTGGCTTCCAGTTTGGACCTAGCATTTGGCCCCCTACCCACCTGACCTTCCTCCCTACACACATGAAAGCCAGAGACTTCACACAGTTTGACTGAGACAGATACTAAGTCAGAACTAAGTTGCATAAACGAAACACTTTGGGATGCAGCAGATACTGTCAACCAGCCAAGTATTAATATCAGAGAGATTATGAGAAATTCCTTTTTGATTTAGCAAGCTCTTTTTTATGGAAGCCAATGTGTTTCAATTAAATGTGCAAAACTGCCAAAGCCTGTAGGACATATAAAATAAGGTAGGCTAATAAAGTCTTAAGGTATGTTAGCAAAATCCAACATGTTTGTGCTAACGAATTCAATGATTCGAGGAACTAACACTTCTGTCGTCTCGGAAAGAGAGAAATGGTTCACTAGGTGTGAGTGAGTCACTTCTAATGCAAGTCCAGACGTTCCAAAATTTTATGTGCCTAAGTGAACTGTTATTGGAGGAGCTTGTGCAAAGTAGAAGAATAATTAGGAGGCCCATCTACTTTCTCAGAAGAAGATTTATGGAGCAATTAATCAATTCAGACCAAGGTATTTAATTTACCAAGGGTGATATCTAAACAACATTAATGACCAAGGGAGAGGGATTCCTGGTTAGTCACACTCAGCTTACTTAAAGAGCTTAGATGCCATCGCACCACAGATCAACAACGGGGTCCTTCTAGAAGAAACAGCTATATTTTACACAGGAACTCCATGCTACAGCATTTAGCTTCAACTTTTGTGAGATCAACTTTTAAAACTATTTGGCTTCCAAGTTAACCTTGGGGTGACTCTCCTTTAGAAATAAAAATCTTTGCCAGCTATTCCATTCCCTCCTCACCTCACCCACCCCCAGGTTAGACAAACAGTTTTCGCTTTAAAAAAAAAAAAAAGTAGAGAAAAATAAAGAAATCCCTTAAGACAGCTTATGGAAGTTTTACACGTAGTGTAAATAAAGGACAAAATACAAACAGAAAAATAAAGGGAGGGGAAGGAGGACGGTTCAGATGCTTAAAAAAAAAAAAAAAAAAAAAAAAATCCTCAGCAACCTGAAACCAAAGAAAGCTCTTTTGTTACGGTCCCATGGAAGCCAATTTTTGTGCAATCTCTTTTGCTCTTACACCTAAAACTCATAACAATATATATCTAAAAATAGCTTATCTATTGATGATGGTCCTGGAGTATCTGTCTTTATGTGGGGGAGTCTTGCTACAGGTAAGAAATCTGGTTCATGGGAAAAATGTGGGTCCACAGACTGGACCTGGCAGGCAGCAGCCCAGTGGAAAGCACCAGCCGAAAGGTGGGGAGCTTGCCCACCCTCCTCACACACAGCTCAAAGCTTCATACCTGTTTCCTCCTCTGTCTTTGAGAGGAAATACCCTCAAGATAAATGTAAGAACTGTCACAATTGACACCCCATGTAGCCATCAAGGTGGGGGAAGCCCTGAAATGCCAAACCCAGGATAAATTCCTCCAGTGTTTGGTTACTTCTTTGCTCATGGATTCTTGCCCCAGACATCCTGTGGTAGGAGGCGGGACAGGAGTCATCTTCTTATATAGCTAAAGGCTTACCTGTAGTACCTGTTTGAGCAGATAGGAGAACCATACCCTCCGGGAAGGAGAGAAAGATATTTTATATTTTAAAGTGAACAGAGAAATTTTAAAGTTTTGAATGGTGCTTAATGGTGAGAATCTGGCTCAAGCCAAAGGCTGCTTACAAAAAAAAAAAAAAAAAAGCTGGCTTTTCTAAGCCTATTCTTTGGGGCTTATTACTGTGTGACTTTTTTTTTCTTTGAATAATCTCTTCGACAAAATGGGGATCAGAAAAGGAAAAGGAAACCTCCACAATACAAACTGGCCCCTGGGAGCCAGGACTGATTAATGGAGAATTTTATGGCTCATTTGTAGAAAAGGAAATTCTAACAGAGCCCTCTGTTTACTTTACTCCTACAATTCATATCAAAAAGACAGAAAGCAGAGATTTGAGAAGGTGGGGACGTTTTTAGATCTTCGAACACTCAATAGCTCAGCTGAATAGAGCAAATAGATTATAGGCATCTGAGCATTAATGAGTCCAAATTACCTGGGGATTTGTTACAAATAATAATTGTCAGGAAATGACAAAATGCTAGCACATTTTTCATGTTCCTTCTTTGATAGTGTAAGCTCAAGTTCAAATGAAACATTGGAAGCTTAAGGGCGGGTTCCAGTCCTTTCTTCTTCTCTCACAGTGAGCACTCTTACCACAGTGGTGGCCTACAGACTCACCAAGGCTGGTGTGTATTTAAATGTGAGCATGTAAGCATTTGTGTGTGTTCAGGTGTGAATATGTATGTGTGTGTTGATGTGTACTTGAGTGGGTGTGTGTGCATGCTTGTGCATGCGGATGTGTTAAATCTTTTAGAAACTAGGTTGATGATCCTCTATTCAGCCCGTCATAGCCCAGTCCTAGGACAAGCCCTGGTCACCTTACCCAGAGATGAATGCACATTACTTTCTGTGTCTTCTGAGCACAAATTTCAGAGAGGACCGTGGGGCACCTGGGTGGCTCAATCGGTTAAGCTTGTGCCTTTGGCTCGGGTCATGATCCCGGGATCCTGGGACTGAGCCCCACATCAGGCTCCCTGCTTAGTGGGGAGTGTGCTTCTCTTTCTCCCTCTGCCCCTCCTCCCAGCTTGTGTTCTCTCTCTCTCTGTCTCTCAAATAAATAAATAAAATCTTTAAAAAAATTTTCAGAAAGGACCAGTTTCCATTTCAGAGATAGATGGATGCTCCCCACCTAGTAATGCAGGCTTTGTTTGAATTATATTAAAAGATGTGTTTCTGGAACTCAGTCTTACTAAATATTTACTCTATATTCTCTAATTCAGGTGAATTCAAGTGAAAAGAAAAAAAAAAAAACTCCTATGAAAATAACAAGCCCCATTGAGCTTGAATGGCCAGAGGCTGAATAGTTGGACTCTAGCGGTTGCACCAGGTGGGATGTTTGCTAGAACTTGCCCGTCCTCCCGTGTGCACAAAGACCTGCATACACACACATGGTGTATAGCGATGCATAGTTTGTGGCATATTTTGCCTCAACTTCCCAAGTCACTGGTGAGAGCCTGTGTATTGTTTCACAGAGGCAATCCTCCTGGGAGCTTTCCTCTAGCTGTATTTGCCTCTGGCCTCCAGGTGATGTCTGGGTCCTCCCTTTTGCTGTCTGCAAGTTGTTACCACACATGAGAAGGTTTATTTTATTGTGTAAGTCAAGTTTCTTTCAGCTATAGGTGATAAAACTATACCTCCTACTAGTTTTAAAAAGGTAAAATGAGGGGTGTCTGTCTGGCTCAGTCTGAAGAACATGCAACTCTTTTTTTTTTTTAGAGATGTATTTAAAAGATTGTATTTATTTATTTGAGAGAGAGGGAGAGCAGAAAGGGAGTAGCAGACTCCCCACCGAGCAGAGAGCCCAACGTGGGGCTCCATCCCAGGACCCTGAGATCATGACCTGAGCCAAAGGCTGACGCTTAACCGGTTGACTGAGCCGCCCAGACACCCCTCAATCAATTGTCTATTAATAGCACAGAAGGAGAGGGGAATTGAAATCATGCTTCCAATAATCAAATTGATTAAAATAATGTCTTCATATATTATGTAGTAAAATAAAATTTACACAATGCCTAATAAATGTCAAAATGTTCCATACAGACCTATAGAGATTCTGAATCATAATTTTGCAAAAATAAAAGTATATCAGTGAAAAAGTAGTCAGAAATGGAAAATATTAACATTGATAGTATCTGGGTGGCGGAGTTGAAGAAGGGGTTTTATTTTTTTCTTGTATTTTCTAATTTCCCTCCAATGAGTATGAATCTATAAGCAGAAAATAATTAACTTAAAATATGCTTAAGTACAGTGAGTAGCAATTCAAGTTTCTATTTTTTTTTAAAGTATAGAATGATTCTCTTCCCCTACATTGTTAATGCCCTCCAACTTTCCGTCATAAGTAATACCATGCAGTGGCTTGACCTCACACACTTTGCTGTATGTTATATTATCCCTTCATTTATTAAGAAATACTTGATTTAATGTGCTTGAAAAGTAAAGGACAAAATTAAGTATTTGGTAAAATCCTGCTTCTACCTAGCTCCCTACTCTGCCTCTAACTCCAAGGGGTTATAACTTCCCCCTTACTTGAATAATTATGAAAAGGTTTCCCTCCTCACTTAAAGTAATTAAAAAACTAATCGCTTCTAAGAAAATACTAAAATATTCAATACACACTGGGGTCTTTTCCTGGGAAGGCCTCATAGTGAATGGTTGTATTGAGTCTTGCTACTTAACAAACTTGAACTTCAATATTGTAGTATGATTATGGGGCAACATGGACTTATAAGAGAATTTCATTACTTCTGCAGTCACAGCCAGAGAGCCTAATCTCCCCTCCACACTTGAATGTGACTCAGATTAATTTTGTTGGGAGTTGGGCATGTGTATCTAGGGGAGAATAAACCCCTAAGTGTATAATTAGTAATTACACACTTGTTTCTAGGTCCTGACTTGTAGAGATCAATTTTGTTTTTTGTCCAGTGAAACACAATGACTACATTGAAAAAAACATCTTTCTAGAGCCAACCAATTGACCAGGTTGCTTTCTCGTATAGTTTGGAGGTAATGTGAGGTTTTCTACACATTTTTTCCCCCTCTGGCAATAAGTTTAGATATTTAGAGAGTGGGACAGAATTTTTCTGTGTGGCATATTGGCATAGGGCAACGGCCTAGTTTGTACCCGCACCAAAAAAGGGGTATTTATGGCTATCTGGGTGGATTACAAAAGTGTGATTTGAAGGGACCCTCTAGGGTCACTGTACATTTTGCTCATGTACATTTAAGACAGGACTGGACTCCTCCTTAGTCTTCCCACCAGTGCCTTATCAGGTTTTATAATGAGAGGCACCATAGATGTGGCCATTAGGAAATTACATACACAGAAGCCTCCTCAGATGGCTGGGGCAAATCATGTTCCACCCAGACCCCCCATGGCGACATATAGAACCAAGTGTCTGTTTGCTCCAGCTCCCCTCAGCTTCTCTATCCTGTCAGGAAGCCAGAATTGGAGGGGAATCAGCTTCCCCCAAGGGGCTTAACATTCTTGACTTTAAGTTTCCATCCTAGATGCTAATCCCCTATAAAGAGTATAGGAAATTGCCAGTGAACTTGAGCTTATTGGTTTCATGCCAGTATGGACCAATTCACTCCCCCCTTGTCTCATGATGGGCAGCCAAAGCAAAGCTGTCTGCACCGACTTTACTCTGCTCAACTAAGCTCCTTGATACTTCACTGTATTTAGAGATGAGCTTTTTGGGTGCTTTAGTTGCCTCCTTTAAGATGGAGTAGATGTGATGCAGAGTAAACTGTGCAGTGAGAAGTTCAGGTGTCCAAAATGGAATTTGCATTATTTCTAGGTGACTGAGTTCTACTCCACTCATGAAGTCCCATTTCTGCTGTGTCAGATAACATGGGTTTACCAAATTGAGGTAACTCAATTACTTGTGGTTTAAAAGTCACTCACTTTTGGGTAGCTACTCAGTCAATTCAGTATCCCTTCCCCCAGCCCTTCTGCTTCTGGGATCAAGGCAGGCTTGTACTGGTCCATGTGCATCTTCCGACCTGCCATTTTTCTGAGGCTGACAAGTCCTGTGGTTCCAGTCTCAACATCCTTTACTTGTGTTGCTTCGGCTGTCACTGTCTTTCCTCTGAGCCCATGCATGTTGGGTTCGAGCACTGTCTTCTTGCCCCATCCCCAGCCTCCACTAGTCTCTGGTCTCTTAGATTCCTCTGGATCCCTTTTGGTCACATGGAAAACTTTTGCTTGCTTTACCCTACTTCTCAGTGGCCATGGAGAAATGGAAAGCTCTCTCAGGCCTTCCTTTAGTTAGTTGTACCCTGTCACCTTTTCTCTCTCCTGCAGAAGAGCTTGACTTTTCTGAGAATGGCATGACTTTTCCAAGAAAGTTTCTTTTTTCCTGGCTAAATTCTATTCTGCAGTCCCCAAATATCTTCTGGGGCTTTGATTCCACAACCTGGGACCTAGCCTCAGGAACGGGAATCCCACACTAGGCTCCTTTCTCTGTTTCCTGTCTCCTTCCTTTTCTTCCCAGAGAAGATTCAAATAAGAAAACAACTCTTGCATCATTTTGAATTCTTCCCCACTTTTAGATTTAAAATCTCAACGTACCCTGAATTGTCCAGTATTTACTCTTGATACTCAAATCAAGCTTTTGAAACTGCTTGTCCTTGCATATTCAGGGTGACCATCTTACTCTTTGTCCATACATCTCAAAAACTCTATTTCTGTCTAAATGGATGAGGGCAAAAGAAAGTAAACACACACACGTGCACTCATGTATCCACACTCACACATTTAGATAGATTTTCCTACCGCATTTCCTACTATTTCAAATTATGTTTGTTCATTTTTTGGTGATTAAAATTATTTGTATTTAATTTCACTAGTTTTTCTTTTTCTGATCTGAGTATATGTGTAGACATCTACAAATGTAATTCAAGTAGATATGCTGAACACAATTTTATTAGAGTGGAAAATATGTAAAAGCAGACCTCAGGCTTCATTTCTGGGATCCCAGAATCTATCACTTCCCCGTCATTTGATCAGGACGTCAACACTTTCTGAGAATGATGGGTCAGGAGTAAATAACATACTATGTCTACAGAAGCTAGTGGTCAGCGTGGAATCTGTGTCCAGATGTTGAACAGCTGCCTACAGGACACTTAGCGTGGGACGAGAATGACTCCCCTCCATTCTCACTCTTTCTCCTCTGTCTTTTCTATATAGAGCATTTCTCTCCAGTCCCTACTAATCACACTTTCTCCAACACACTCAGTGTCGTTTCCTGTCTTCATTTCTTCTGCCTGAAATGCCTTTCATCTGTTAGTTTTTCACGAGGCTGCTCAAAATCACCTCTTCTGGACAGTTGGGTTCTTACTCTTCTGTATTCCCATAACACCCGAAGTAAACTTCCATAATGGGATTTATTGCATCATTTAATAGGGGTTTGTTTATATCCCAATATCCCTCACCAGATGGTGATCCCTTTGAAGGCAGGAGCTAAGGCCCCTCATCTAGGACCTTGTGATGAATAGCACAGTGTCTGGCACATAGTTCTGCCCAGTATTGGAGAAATGAATGACTTACTATCAATGGGAGTGATCCAATGAAAATAAACAAAATAAAACAAGAAAGGCAAATCTAAAAGGCGACTTTGTTCATATAATGTTTTTCCTACAAATAATCGAGAATTTAGTAATCACTGAACCAGAATCTACTGGTGTGAAGGGAATAAATTGTTCACATTGTAGCAGACATATTAATTCTTTGGGGCTATTAAGATCCATTTAGATCTTGATTACACAATTCCAAAATTGCTTGCTAATGTCGTGGGTAAATCAGTTAAAGCTGGTAGAGTAAATCCTCACATTGGAGAGAGGCCAGTTTAAATTACTGAAATGTTAGTTTTTTTGAAAAAAAAATGTCGTTCTACAATTTTGAGATCACTGAACTCTTAGGTCTGCTTTAATGAATAAATAATACTCGTTTGTAATTATCCAAGGACGTTTTTGATAAGTAAATGGATACTCTACTAGTTCAACAAAATCAGGAAAGGAGTTTGTTCTTTAAAAACAATCTCATCACAATTTCATTCACACAATATTATCTTGCTTGAATTACTTTTTTATTTTTGCAACAATGCAAAGTAAATTTTAGTTCAACGTAGGTTAAACCAGACTAATTTTCTTGGTAGCAGGATATAAATGAATGAGGTTTTATTCTACCTGATGCAAGGCAGCCTCCTTTCCTCTTAAATGTTGTCCCCACAAAAAAATGGTTGCGTGAATTTTGTCCTGCCACAATCAGCTGCGTCATTCTTTGTTATCCTCTCTGATTCTGCAAAAGTAATCGGTCTCAAGTGAAATTTGACATGCCACAGGTCTGCTTTGAACTTTTCAGGGGCTCCCCATGGCCCTCAAGAAAAAGTTCAAAATTTGCAGCTTATTTTAATTGCCTCAGTTTCCCCTCTCCTGCCTGACCTCTCCCCAGGCTTCCCCACAATCAGTTGCAGCTTCTCATCCTGCCTTTGTTTCCTGCTGCTGCGCCCTGTGCCAAGAAACCTCCTGGCTTTCTCTGCCCCTGGCTACCCCCTGCGCCTGTGTCAGACCCAACATTGCCTTACCTTGCTGCCTGGACAGCCCGCTTTACTGCATGCCCCTGGGTCTGGGTTGAATGACTCATCATGTTCCCTGACAGAACTTAACCACACTAAACTCAAAGTTCTCTTTTCCCTTGGCTCTCTCACCAGGATTTGAGGTATTTGAAAGCAAGATCTTGGTGGCATTCGTCTTTGTATCACGGGTGGCTTATGACTGTGCTTGATCGTTGTAGGTTTCAAGCATTTGTTGAGTGAATAAATGAATGGATGCTTGCAGGTTTTAAAGAATGAAGGTATGTTCAAGATCTAGTTCCATGGACTTTGGTGAACTCAGACTCCTTTTCACCTAACTTTTTGAGAATGATTTTCTTTTTATAATGGAAATAACTGAAAAAGCATTATTTTTATTTTTATTTATTTATTTATTTTAGAGAGAAAGAAAGCGCATGAGCAGGGGGTGGAGCAGAGGGAGCAGAGGCTCCAGCATGGAGCCTGATGTGGGGTTTGTTCTCATGACCCTGAGATCATGACCTGAGCTGGAATCAAGAGTAAGATGTTTAACTGACTGAGCCACCCAGGCGCCTCTTTTTTATGATTTTTAAGCATCACTTATATGTTACTGATTTTCCAAGGCATCACTGGTTGGTCTTCTTTTGAATGAGGGCTGGGTGGGGGAATTAAGCTCTCCAGTGTTCTTTCTGACTGCCAGGCTAGCTGAAGGCAAGATCTATTCCTCATCTTACCTCCCATTTTCCTGGATTGGAGGAAGGAGAAGGATTATGATGCATTTTGCATTGTGGTGATTCCATTTAGATTTGTCCTGAAACTTTTGAGTCCCTTAAGCCAAGCTGGTGGGCTTGCTCCTAAGAAGACTGAATCTTATCATTAGCATATAAACATTCAGCAAAGTTTGAAAGGAGATGGGCTGAGCACACAATACGTCAGGGAAAAAAATGCTTCAGCCGATAGAAGTCTGGGGTTGTGTCACTAGTGGCTCCTGCACCAGTTGCTGTTCTGCCCTGGCCAGGCCAATGAACTTCTCTGTACCTCGGCATACTAGTCTATAAAATGGGCATAGCTACCTGGGGCTTCTAATAATGTTCACAGGAGATGTGAAATTGCATAGTAAGTAACTGGTGTCTCTTACAACTCAAGTATTCCTGGTTCCCTCTGTCTCAAACCCTGTGTAGACCTTGCTGAAGAGAGCTTCCAGGGTATTTTATCACCAGATACAATACTTTCTGACTGAAATGTAAGCTTTTTCTCAGTTGAGAAAACAATCTCAAAATTCTTTGAGATTGGGAGCCCATGCACACACCTAGAATGAAGTTCATGGAATGAGTGAACACTAATATTAAATCTCAAACTTGGTGCTGATTATTCCATCCTTACAGCTTCATTTCCGGGGAACATGAAAGTTTATTTATTCTTAGATTCAAATGCCCTTGGGGAGAAGAAGAGCACATTTCATTGTCAGCTAATATTTATAGGGGATTTATAGACTGTCAGGTGAGCTCTGCAAAAGGACAGGAACCTGGGATTTGTGGGATGAGCGTGGATGCCAGGAAAGACTTGGAATTTCTGGTGAGGTAGGAGGGCCCTGGACCTGGTAACATGGTCTGGGCTTAGGAATCCCATTCTTATCACTATCTTGGCTACTAAAATAGTTCAACTGCTCTGCTTCTGTGCCAGAACGATTTGATTCCCACATCTGATTTTGGGCAAGTCTGCACTAGGGTGGGCTGCTTCTTGGAAAGTTTACTAAAGACATATATTTTCAGGAGATGGCTATTATAAAGGACTAAGAATGTACCTCATCTTCTATTAGTGGATTAAATATTCCTTATGCCTTCCTGAGGGCTGAATGGTTATACTGTTTCTTGTGTAAGAGACATTATGAATTAATTTTATTCCTTTGTAGAGAGGAATGAAGAAAAGTCAAAGGTCTTACAGTGTTCTTACATTTTTGCCCCTTAAATTTGTATTGTTTCCAGATCTTTGAAGCTTCACCTGAGCAAACTTTGCAAGAGGAGCAGGAAAACTTGGTGGATTCAGATAGGATCCTCTGAAGAAAACAACTGTATGTTATAAAACTTGAAAATCCAAAAGGGGGAGATTTTCAGCAAGTCACTTCTCTATGCATGGCAGTGCAAGGAAGAATGAAAAAGAGAGAGAGATACTTTGGTTGGTTTTGTGGCATTTCTTTATTGCCTGATCTTTAAAAAGTCATAGGGACACTCTTCCTTTAGAGGTGAGTGAGTGGTTTTGAATTTCAAGAAAGAACAGGGCTTATTGACACTTCGAGGTGTTGATATGATGGTATTCTCATTTGCCCTCTTTGGGGTTCCTTTTAATGACCAAAAAATAAGAGTCAAGAGACAAGATAGACGTGTAGGTCTCAGAGCTTGGGTTTCTTCTTCATTCGTTAGAGGGAATTAGAAATGTATTCCCTATCAACCTCCTCCCAGAACAGAAAAAATCAAGAGATAATATCAATAAGGACTCTAATGTTTCCTGTGCTGGGGTGTGCTAGGCACCCCTCTCTACATGTGTTATCCCATGCAATCTTTACAGCTACTCTATAAGGTGGTACTAACATTCCAATTGTATGGGTGAGGAAACTACGGCTCAGAGAGATTTAGAATTCCCTCAAGGTCATATGGTTAGTTAGGAATCAAATTTCAAACTGAGGCTTTCCTGTCCTACAAGTCAGTGCTTCTGAGGATTCAGAATGAAAACATCACCATTATCAAAAAGCAGCTTAGTCCATGTGATTTTGAGGTATTAGGAAATAGTAATGAGTATGTACTTTCCCACACTGGACATCTATAATGTAAATAGAGGGCATGGTGTGGATAAGCATCTGAAAAGCAGACAGACACCATTGAGACATAGCATTTTATTACATCATTGAACCCTGCTCTTGCTATTCTAGTGAAGGGCTTCGTGGGACAAGGTGATTGACTTCTTTCTTAGCAAATAGAGAAATAATGAAAAGAAATGAAGACTAGAAATTGAAATTTTCAGCTTTTTAAAATAAAATTACTACATGCTTCATTTTAAATATATGGAAAATAAGCAACAGTATAACAAAGAAAAATCACCAGTAAATCCCACCAACAATTAATAATTTGTATTGATTTTACATAGCTGATATGTTGCACTTGCAATTTTTATTCAGATCTTTTTATGTTGCTATGTACTATAAGCATTCTTCCATTCTTCTTAACAATTTTTATAAACAATTTTAATATCTTTATTGTCTATTATGTGGCTGTATCATAGTTTAATTAGTCTTTCTATTTTTAACACGTAGATTGTTTTCATTTTTTCTCACTTTTATAAATAACATAGTGAATAGCATTTCTGTTACTTTTAATTTTGATATAATTTCAACTTTACAGAAAAAGCTTCAAGAGTATTGCAAAGAACTCCCATTTGCTTTTCTTCAGTTTTTATAATTTCTTCTCTCTCTCTGTCTCTGTCTTTCTCTCTCCCTCACACACACACTTTTTTTCTGAACTATTTAAGAGTAAACTATCTTTTATCCCTTGAGCACCTCAGTGTATATTTCCTGAAAATAAGAACTTTCTCTTGCATAACCACACAAAAAAATTCAAAATTTGAAAAGTTAATAATGATCATGCAACACAATTATATAATCCATAGTCTATTTTCAAATTCTTTTTTTTTCAAAGATCTAATTCAGCATGGTGAAGAAAATTTTTATATGAGACATTTTATTTGAATTTGTAATGGTCTCTAGGCTACATTCCTAAAATGAGGATGATAGGGTAATTAGGCATTTTTTATGACTGTTAATATAAGATGCTGAAGGTGGTGTTTATCTGACCAAAACATCTAGGAAAATACTCATGAGACAGTGTAAACATTAACTATGATCATTAAAAAAAGCAAAATCAACCAAACAAATCTTCACTATTCTCTTATTTTCTTTTAATTTCTTTGACTGTTAATGATTAGGAATATTTTTTTGTGTGTGTGTTTATTAGTCTACTCTGTTTCTCCTTTTATTAGATATTTGTTGTCTCACCTGTTTTTCTAATTATAAATTTAAGAATTCTCATTTATTTTATGTGCTCTCTATATAGTAAAGTTATTATCTATTAATCATATTTGATAGAAAATAATTTTGTTAAGTAGTTTGCCTTTGGGGAATTTCCTTTTAAAATCCCCATAGCATGACTACAGGGACTTTTAACAGCTCTAAGGATGAATATTACTTAGGCACAAAGAAGAAATGAAAAAGATAAGATTTAGAAGAAAGCAGTCTAGAAATGAAAAAGTTTCTTAGTCTCAGTTGGAGATAATCAGGGTCTAGTTCAAGACTGTGATTACTCGAACAGAAAAAAAGAAAGCACTACAGGAAGAAATCATGATGTTGGATCCAAGAGGCCTTGAGATATGGTACACATAGAATTAATGACGATTCTACTATCTATTATGGACCTGACATTCCTTAGCTGCAGAATGGAATAGCAGTGCTTATCAAACAGGGTTGATGCCCTTACAGTATCAAGTGATAGAATAATTGTGATGTATATTACTGCATATGCTAGGGAGAGGAAAAATCTTCTGGGCTGTGTTTGTCATGAGGATAGAGCTCAGGGGAAAATTTTATGGGCAGACAAGAATATATGTGGGAAATGTACTGAGATTGTCTTGAATCTATATGTGTGAATATTATGATATCTCCATAAAGTGTTGTAAGTAGAGACACGGAGAACACTAAGCAGAGAAAACCATTCACAGCCAGCAGTGGGGATTTGGGGGGGGGAAACTTAAAGGGGGTTTTGAAAGAGTGGCTAATGGTATTGTATGTTAGGTAAAACCAGGCAAACAAACCAATATACACCTTGAAAATCATTGATTATTTATGTATCATCTAACAAATATAATATGCTATCTTTTATATTTCAAGCATTGTCTTGGTGTTGTAAATGCAGTGAAGAATAAGATAAATACGATTCTTTGTTCTCATGGGCTTACAGTCTAACTGGGAAAATAAGAAATGTTCCATTATGCATGTCATCATTTAATTAGTTGCACTAGAGCTAGGAAGGAAAACACTGGGTGCAGTGAGAGTTTGCGAGAGGGAACCACTTCTACTCTGGGTTGTGGGGGAAGCTGGAAGAAGATGTAGCATCCAAGAGGACTTCACACAGAAGAAACAGGAAATGTTTTGAAAGTATGTCATACATAGTTCAGGTGGTACAAAGGGTTTAAGAAATAAATCTAAAATTTGAAAGTATGTGAAATACATTCATTCATTCATTGAATAAACTTATCAAGTATCTATTATGTGCCAGTTCTGAGAACACAAAAGACATGGTTCCTAATTCAAATTGCTTCCAGAGAACAAAGACCCCACTCGGGCTGCGCAAGGCATTGGTTTCTTTGGGTGGCAAGGAGAGAAGACTTCTGTCTGGTCCACATGTGGTATCAGGGAAAAATGTGGGGAAACTCATGCCAGGAGTAGATAAACCAGCAGGCAGTGAAAACACAAGGGAACAGCAGAATATTCCTAAAAGGGAGGGTATATTTGGGCTTGGAAAAAGTATGATCAGCACCAACAAAGCCATATGGAAAACGGTACGCAGAATCTGGGCAGAATCCTCAGTTCCAACTGTGTCCAATCTGTGGCCCATATACAAACCTGTCATAAACCCAGTCCTACCTATGGCTGGATCCAAATTGCAAGATTTTATTTCTTCTCTCTTAAAGCCATGGGGCAGGTCAGGGAAAGTAAAAATGGAAATATGACCTTTGACATTGACAATGACACTCCCCCTCCTGGCTATCTGTGCAGCTCCCAGAGGTGGGAGCCAGGCTGGAGAGTTTCCAGGAGTCAGCTCTGCCCCTGAGGACATCCACTGGGCAGGCTGAAATGTGCATCAAGAACTTGGAGGTTAGGGAGAAAAAAAAAACAAAAAAAAACGAACTTGGAGGTTAGGAGAAGGAGAAAGGTGGGGTTTGCAGGGAGGGCAGATGTCTTGAGTTTTAGAACAAGAAACCAAGGAGCCGAAGATGAAATGGTTAAAGAACAGCTCATTTTAAATATAAATAAAATAATATAGACCCTAAGTATTTTATGAGCAAAAAATGCAGTTCAGAAAAACAGATTTGGTGCTGCACTAAATGTTTTAATTTTTTTTTTTATATGCTCCACATTAGAGCTTGCATTTTCTCATACCTCCAAGGCATAGTCTTTTATGGATTTGGAGATAAAAAATTTACATATAAATCATGCTTTTCCCATGCCATGTTATAACAATAGCATTTTAAGTTCTATTGTTCACCCAAAGGTCAGAATGCCTATTTTTTTTTTTTAGTCTACATATGCTATTACCTTAGCCAAGTGAGTAAATCTTTTTAGCTTTGAATATCTAAATATTATTTATACCTTACGTAAAATGAAAGCCAAGTGTCAAGAGTTTCACAACAAAATGGAGACGAGAAAGTCACCCTGGACTTGTGAAAAGCAGACATTGCATAGGACCAGGAGCACATGCCCCAGCAGTATACGTTTTCTGTTAAAGTATCACTTGTTTTTGTTTTTGTTTTTGTTTTTTTTTTTGAGCCATATGGACCACCAGGTTACTGTGTCTGTGTTTTGGGCTACAGGCTCTCCTGAAACGTATAAGGTTGACAACCAGATGCCAAGACCCTTTTGGCTCTCACTATTGCCTTGAAACTGACTAGCTGTATAGTCCTTAAATTTTCCTTTCTCTTTTTTCCTGCCGTAAACAAGATGGAAAAAGGAAGAAGAGTCATCTCTTTATTGCATTGCACTTGTAGTCAAGGATGATGTATTATATACCCTTACAAATTTGTCAAGAGGATAGGTCTCATAGTAAGTGTCCTTATGACAATTAAAAAAGATAATCATATCCTCAGCATTATTTGGCAATGGGACCATGAGCTGTCTTGTTATTATCTTTAACTCACATCACAAAGCCCAGATGCATGGGTTAATGCATGGACTTTCATAATCATATATCCTTATATTAAGAAATGTGGAAGGCAAATCTCACAGGCAAACAAATTGACTTTTATCTTTTATTTGTAATTATAGTCTCAGTCTGTGGTTTCAAAATTGTGATTATAAGACAAAGAGGGGAAGACCGTTTGCTTCTGGTTCTGAATCTGAGATAAAATGTCTATTGGGGCATGTGTTCTTGATTTTTAACGACACACAAACTCGCTCTCTTGATCACCTGTAGGTGGAGAGTGGACCTAAGAATGAGGATATGTTTCCAAAAGCCAAGAAAGAGTGAGGAAGCTAAATATTACTGATTGACCTTTGCATCAAGGAATGGTGTGATGAGGACCCACCATTTTAATTGGAATAGTAATACTAAAGAAGACCCAAAACAATTCGTATCAAACAAAAGGGAAAAAAGGATCATTTTTAAATTTTATTACTTGTGCTTTATTAGTCCTTGTGTTTATCTTTTTTAACAAATCAGATTTGATGAGATTTCTTTTAAAGAATGTGAGAAGTTTGCTGCTTCTGTTAATATGAATGTATAAAATTCCTCAAGTTCTAGAGTGTTCTAGGGGTAAAACTCAATAGCAAGTTAGACATAGTTGGTTTCAGTGAAACGTGGTTGCAGAGGGAGGCCATTACTACACAAAGTTAGAATTTGACCCATAACAGTACTCTAATAACCTCTTTTCTGCTCTAACATCTTCCAGCTAAATGTTTTTCTTAGAAAAAAAAATTCTGCTAAGCTAGAAAAAGAAACTGCTTTGTCTACTTTGGACAATTGATGATCTAGCACTTCAGCTCAAAGGAATGTGGAGGGAATGTTTAAACTATAATGTTTTATAGGCAAAGAGCTTCCCAAGGACCCATAAGGTCAAGACTGTATTGATAACCCAGTCTTTTTTGTGCAATATTGTCTAGAAAAGTCCCGTGAAAATATTCTTTAATAACTGGTTCTGGTCAGACTCACTTCATAGTGCTCTCTACCAAAATCATTATCCTTTCAGATTAGAGAAAATTTTTATTTATTCGGAGTTGCAGAGTGTTACCTGGGGACAGCCCTAGGCAAACCAAAAAGTCAAAGAATTTTGCCTTCAGTACTGTCTGACCTTCTCCACTCCCCATAGCCCCTCTCCTTTATTCCCTGTCTTCTTACCTGCCCTTCTACCCTTACCAAATATCTGCCCTTCTTGAAGACTTTCCTTTACATTTCCCTGCTCCAAACTCATCGAAAAGGCACTCAACATGTCATCTGTGTTTGAGTGTGGAATTAAATGAACTCTATTTTCTCCCCTTTGTTTTTTTTTTTTGGTATTTTTTATATTTCCCAATTTAATTCTTTCTGCAGACACTGAGGCATGAGCCAGTAGTTAAAAGAAATATTTTAACCATTCAAAACAGAAGACTTGATGGCACATGGAAATCATACTATCTATAGGTGGCTTACTTCAGCCTTAATTCCCCAAAATAACTATTAGTTACATTTTGTGGCATCAAAGAGCCTAAGAAATATCTATGGTATTCATCTAGCCCCTGGATTGCTTAAGAGAGGTCACTTATTTAAATATTAGTGACAAGCACTTTCTTGGTGACCAAGGACAGAGTGCCCAAATTCTCAAGTGCACATAAATTCCATAATCCTTACCAGACCTATGAGAATCACCAGGATGAAGCAGGAGATCTAGATATGGCTTTTGTTGTTGTTGTTGTTGTTTACCTAGCATCGGTGTCCAGCCCTCCTTCCATTTTCAATCCATGATTTGGGAACTCAGATTATTCTATTCCCCTGATACGAACAGATTGGTTTCTGAATGGTCATCTAACCCAAATGAGAGTCATCCTCTAGGATTTGGTTCTCTTCCTAAAGGCACTATCTTTTGCTAGAAAAGCTGTGAAGATGATGAAAGCTTAGAGCCACCTGCAACCATCGCATGAGTAAAGTGTGCTAAGCATGAAGCCAACATAAAGCAAAGAAGAACTGAGAGGTAGGGAGAAATCAGTATCCTAGTGATGTTGTTTCAGCCTTTGGATATAGCTAAGCTTGAAATCAGCCACAGCTCTAGGCTCCTCAATACATTCTAATCTCAAATTCCTGTGAGTTGGGTTTTTATCATCTGTGACGAAAGAAGTATTGCTTAACTAGGGACGTCATCAGGGGACCCATCCATGAAGATGCCAAACAACTGATTACATCTAGGGACACAGAACAGATACAATGCTGAAGCCAAATGCAAGGTGACATTGATACTACCCTTTGGTGAATGTCTGCCTCATGACAGATGATTACAATGTTACAGACACATGCCCTTTTCCACCCCATCTCCGGTTCTTCACTGATAGGTGATTCCTGATTGACAGTAGAAACACATTCTTAGAGTGGACAGCGAAGTGGAATTTGACACCAAGCTATTTTTTCTCCTCGGTTGTTTAATAGCGCCTGATTGAGCTGGTTCCTCTTTGTCAAGTGTCATTCAAAAATCACCCAATTGTTGGTCCACCCTTGCTTCGTTGTTGATGAGAATGCCATGTGGGCTGGAATCAAAGCCTTGCTGAAATTTGTCTATTTTACATCTGTTCCTGGCTGGGAGCTTAATGAGATGCATGGCATAATGAGATGTGTGTCTGTAATGTGTAATGAGATTCTTGATTCAAGTGTCTAATGAAGCCTATAGCCTAATGAAATGTATAGCATAATGAGATGAGTGGCTTGAATGTATAGTACAGATTTGAAAGTCCTTTTAGAAAATATCATTAGGCATGCAAAATTTTCTTCCATCTGCATAAACCCCACCCACATTTCTTTGGGTTGTTTTTTTTTTAGTTTATAATTTCTCAGTGCTGTCATCATCACCACTTCTTTTTTTTTTTAAGATGTATTTATTTATTTTAGAGCAAGAGAGAACACACACACATTTGCACGTGTATGCACGCGGGAGTTGGGGGAGGGGCAGAGGGAGGGAATTTTTAGGCAGACTCCCTACTGAGTGCAGAGCCCAATGCAAGGCACAACATGGGGCTCGATCTCATGACCCATGAGATCATGACTTGAGCCAAAACCAAGAGTCCACCCAACGCTTAACCAACTGAGCCACCCAGGTTGGCCACCATGAGTTCTTCTTATAACCAAGAAAATATCAACACTGGCCTTCACCAAATATGACAGGTAGTCTGAAAACTTAGCATAGATATTTTTGCTTCTTTTGGAGGCAAAATTATATCTTTTTTCTTTCCCTTCACTTCGTTTTTTAAGGTAACCAACTAACATCAATGAGCTATTGCTGAACAAAAACCCTAGAACTCTGTGACTTAAAACAATAAGCTTTACCCATTGCCCATAGTCAGTGAGTCAACTGGGTGCTTCTTCTGGATTCAGCTAGACACACTCATGTTTGTGATCCGCTACAAGCCAAGACAGAGCTTCTGTCTCTCTTGGCTGGGCTTTCCACATCTTTGGAGGTCAGCTGCCTACAGGTTTGTCCAGCAGGATGTTGGTTGAGGAGGTTGGGATCTCCTTGATTTGGTCTCTCATCCTCTAAACTGGCCATGACTTAATCTAAAAGCAGAGTGAGGAGATCAAGAAGAAGAGGGAAAGCCTCATGATGCCTGGACTCCAAACTATCACACCACCATTCAACCATGTTTATTTGAGATAAAGCAAGGGATAAGTCCAGCCCAGAATCAAGAAATGGGAAAATAGAGTCTATCTCTTAATAGGAGGAAGAGCCAAGTCACATGGGTACAAACAGCATGGACACATGGGGGAAGGAATTTTGCATTTATTCCTCCTACAAACTATAAAGTGAGGAATATATTTGCACATCCCCTTTTGATCTTTCTACATTTTTGAGGGGGGGCATATTTATGAAAAATTGCTTTTCCTATAGATGTTAGAAGTTTTACAAAAGGTAGTGATACTGATTATGAATGCCCTAAAAATTATTTAATGCATTACACTGAACCCCCATGACCAATGGGTTGACGATAGATGCTCTCAGCAAATGAAATAGGTTAAATACAATTTGCCTGGAAACAAACAAAAATGCTAATACAAATTACCCCTAATTTTCCTTCTAACATTTGGAAACTATCTCATAGTGGACAGGATTAAGAATCTATCTCATCTCTGAATTAAAATCTAGTGGAGATTTTTCCACTTTTTCACAGGTTTGCTTTAAGAGTATTAAAAATTGCATTGTGCCAAGAACTACTGGTGATTAATCCCAGGCATGAGGTGTATGTTACATGAACCGGTCCTAAAATTTATGAAGAACTGCACAGAGTTTTAGCAGTGTGTATCTCATTTGCAATAGCCTCCTGGATGAAACCCAGGACACTCTCATTTGAAAATTTATAGGGACTAGTCTATCCAGCAGTTTAACAGACAGTCTGAATTTTTTTTTAACATACCCTAGCCAAGGTTTTATCTCCTTCCCATCTCCCAGATTGAATATCCATTATCTTTCAAGATGCCATTACCCTCAGATGCCTCAGATTTATTTGTCTAGCTATTTTATAGAATAAAGACCTGATAGGGTCCTCTTTAAATACACATCCTAACCACATTTTAGAAACCAGCAGTTGGTCCCATCATTTCCTTAACTTAAGATTATGCTTTTCTATTGCATGGGGACCATAAATTTCACTCCCATGTGCACTTTACAATTATGAAAAGGAATGAATCAAACAAAATACTCAAAGATCAGAATTTTTTTCCCAATTTATTTTCCAGCTGTGCTTTTCTATCCATGGGATAGTTTACTTAGGTACATGCAGGTATGCATCCTTGTGCATGTCTTCAGTACAGGTTTGTAGATGCATTGATTAGTTGATTTATTATTTCATTTCAAAATCTGGCATCAGTCTGATTAACTTGATTAGCTTCTCTTAACCCTAGCTTTTCTAGCTGATTATTTTTCTGTATCATTCTTTATGTACCATGAAACATTTAGCATGATAGTTGATCCTCAGACTGATGGAATCTAGATCTCTCTGTGTTATCTAAATGATATAAACCATTGTGGACTAGTGGTTCTTAATTAAACACTAGTTGTGCCTTTACACGAAAAGTGACTATACAAAATGACAGCGAGTACAGGCAGTTTTATTTTCCTAAAGGTCAGCTCAAGTCTAAAAAATTCTCTGAAACACGTTGGGATCAGTGCTACTTAAGTGAACTGCTTACACTGATCCAATTCATCAGATTGCTACCCAGTCTCCACTTCACTGTGTCCCATGATGAGTCACAGGTCTGGTAGTATATATCCCCCAAAGTTCTGTAATCCATTTCATTTAAGTGAGTAGCCAAACCCACATATTATTTATTCCTTGTGTAATTTTGTAGTGATCTTCAGGACCAGCCTGTGGGGAGCTTAGCAGATGCACACAGAAGTCAAGCAGCAGAGCTGGCAAGAGCCTGGAAGAATAAAGACAAGTGGAGGAGATAGTAAGCCCTGGAAAGAGCTGGAAACCATAGGTTCCGGGGAAGCTGGTTGACGTTAGCCATGGAAAAGGAAGAACAAATAGTAAGTTAAAATTTTTCAAAATGGAATCTTCAGATCACCTGCAGCAGTTACCTGGAAAGCCTGGTAAAAATATAAATCTTTGGCTCCCATCAACACTATTTCATCAAAATCTCTAGGGAAGATCTTCAGAAATTTATATTTTATCAGGATCTCCAGTGATACATGTACATCTAAAATTTGAGAACCAATGTACTAGATTTTGAGCATTTCTAGTACACAGTCTATGCATACTCATCACTATATTCCTTGTGTCTGGCAGCTTGTGGATGGTTATTGAATAAATGAAGGAATGATTGAACAAACAAACTGTACTGATACCAACATCAGAACTCTACAATCTGTTAGCGATCCAGCTCCAGGTTATAAATGCAGGAATGCAAGGCAACAAATCCATGAGGGATGCCATCAACAAAAGGAAGTCTGATGCTGAGCCAAATGCTATTAAATTTGGTTGGTTTCCACATTCTACCTCTTTCTTCCTATGTTTCACCTTCTTTAGAAACCAAAAGGTGTTCCATGGTTTGGCTTCATCTGTGGTCTGAGTGTGGGGATGCTCCTGAGTCGACACAGGTAAATCTTTTCAATTGCATAGTTCAAGTAAGATGAAAGACAAAGTAGGTATTGTCACCGACTAATACCAAAACATAATAAACATAGCCATCACTTCAAGGAGCTGAGGTTCAGAAAGGTTAAGGCACTCGCCCCACTTTACGCATCTAGAAAGTAGAAGAGGTAGCACAGAAGTCAGGTTTGCATGGTTGGCCAGGAAACCATCTCTTTTGATGCTGGTTACTTCCTTGCATTTTTAGATGGTGTCAAGGAAGGGGCATTAGGTTGGGATGGATGCCCTGTTGACTCTCTTCTGTTCCACAACAGAGTTTAGCTTTTACACCCAAAAAGACCCACTGAGGCTTTTTCTTAAACAATGAACTCTCCCTCAAGACACATATTATGCAAAAAATAGTTGCAATAAGTGTTTATTTTAAAAGCAATTATTTTCTTTTACTATTCCTCCATCTCACTCATTTACAGCTCCTCCAATCCTGTCTGTATCACTGTTCTTAAGAACACTCTATTCTTGTTTCCAAAGAGCTACAAATGATTGTCATACTGAACCAGGGTATGTCACAGCATAGCTTTCTCAGGCTTGAGCCCACAACCTGGCTGCCACCCACAGCATCAGTGTGTCAGCAATCAAAGATCACAGATGGTTAGGACTGGAAAAAATCTATGAAATCACCCACAACAGCTCTAACATTTCACATGAAGAAAAATGGAGCCCAGGGAGGTTAAAGTGTTCATCCAAAAGTCCACTGTGCCTCACTGCTCTTTTATTATACCATGCTTTCCCATTAATCTGGTTATAATATGAATAGATTTTTATTGTTAAAATGAGTAGTTTTTTGAAAAATTATGTTTTGTTTTTTAGTGATCTTGACACATCTTTTGAAACTGTCCCAGAAACAGGGTAAAGCCCATACTTACTCCTTGAGATAGCTAAGTAAATCAGCTCACTGATAACAATTTGGGTATGATAATAAAATAATCAGGTTGAATACAATGTAACATATGGGTTATTTTCATATAGCATATGCTTTCATAAGTTGATCCACTTAAGAGAATAATGATAGAGGCAGTTTCTTAAGTCAAGCAAAGCCCAAATTGTGCTTTGGGGTTAAACTGCCAGGTGACAGAGGGAAGCTGTTGGCTGTTGTTTAAAATAGAGGTTTACAGCAGGAGTTTACAATTTCTCAGAGAAGGTCTTATCAACGTAAATGTCAGGGAATTTGTAGGCTCTGTCTCTTGCTTTTAGCAAACATATGGATTACATTCCCCTCGTCCGTGGAAATATAAGATTGTATACTTTAATTCGTCTGAAGCTTTACCACAGAGTCTATAAATATTATATAACAAATCTGAGCATTACTACTTTCTTGTGCATTCAGGATACATCTCTGTGATCACTATAATCAACCTAATTGGGCAAGACTCCCTAAGTGAAGGCAATAACATTTGTTTACTTCATTGTAGGAATGTGCTCACAGCCTGGTACCACCACATTTAAATTAGTTTTTATCCAAAACAGAGAGAAATGCACCCTTCAGTCAACACAGTCTGTTAATTTGAATGTGTTTAAATTAAATGTGTGCATGCCCGTAGGAAACTCAGAGAAGCTCTGTTCTTTGTCCTCTTGAGAGAGGACTCTGTGACATTCAGACCTTTTCCTTCTTTCATATTTTGCAAGGTGAAGAGAAGGGGAGCCCTCCTCCATTCTCTGAGGTGGTTGGTCACACAGCCAGAGCACCCCAGGAACCACATTCCTGGTTACAATGGGAGCAGCAAAACGATTTCTCAACTGTTGCAATAATCACATCATGAAAAAGTGTAAGATTCTAAGTGGAGGGGAGAGAGAGGCAAAGTTAGACAAGTCAAATCCAAACTAAGGTGGGTTATTCATGCCCCTTTCGTAGGAATACTATACCAGTTGTATGTGCTACTTTGTCTCACAGAATTAACCTCTCGACACCAGATGCTTCCTTCAGAATCACCAGGGATTTATCCCCAGAGAAGTTGCCACATCTTCCCCATTCCATTCCCCATGTTTTTCTTTGCCCATTGCTTTGCCAGGTGCAATTTTTACATCAAATCCCCACACACTCAATGCAGGGTGGTAGCTCCAGGTAGGAAATCTGGAGGTGAGGGGAAAGGAAGTGAATTGAGGGAAGTTCAGAGTCTCTTCTCTGAATTGTGCTACTCCTCATGGAAGCGTTTGCGTGTCATCGCTACATGTCATCGTGGAAAGCACATGTATTATTATTACCAGTG
This sequence comes from Callorhinus ursinus, assembly GCF_003265705.2. Classification (NCBI taxonomy): domain Eukaryota; kingdom Metazoa; phylum Chordata; class Mammalia; order Carnivora; family Otariidae; genus Callorhinus; species Callorhinus ursinus. The sequence continues at coordinate 15,329,018 of NW_027397064.1, forward strand.
TTCTTGCTTGAGCAAAGTCATTTATTATAAGACATTGTAGGAAGAGGGCAAATTCTCCCTCATGGAAAGAGAGGCAGAATTGTTCTGGCAGGAGGGGCACAGGTAATTCACAGGATTGCCTGGCCCTGCCCCTCCATTTTGTGGAGGCCATGTTGCCAGGGAAGGGAGGTGAAACAGAACTGCCTCCAGAGCAAGAGAGATGAACAGCTGATGTCTCCAGCCTGTGCTAAAAATACTCCAGGAAACACACACACAAGTCAGCTAAAGTTAATCAAAGTTACCTCCTTGCTTTCATCTGCAGTTTGCAGGAAGCATTTCATATTTCTGTTGTCTTATTTCCTCTAAAGCAACCTCCTGGTACCCAGATTTCACCTTCATAAGTTGGCAGGGAAGGCAAAGGGGTATGATATCCTGGCAGCCATTTTGGTAAACTTCAAAGGAAGCCCACAATACTACTGTTGTCTTTCCCGCCCCTGTCTCCCATAGGCCTAGCACAAAATTGGCACCTGTTAAATATGTGCTGAATGGAAGTTATACCCCATGACTTGCTGCTGGCCCTCTGTGAAAATGTGAACTATCAAACAAAAACTGTTTTTAAGCAACAGTATGGACTCTAGTTGTCTAGGTCATACCAGTCTGAGAGGTATAATCTCACAGAGACAATAAAACTACAGTAATTCTTTGTGGCAGGCTCTTAGCAGAACACCCGGAATGCCACTCACCATTTCCTATGATTTTCATGACATTCCTGGAGCCTCTGACACATAAATTCAGATGGCCATGGCTCTCCTTCTTATAGTATTTCCTTTGTTCTCCAGTATGGTCCATTCTGTTGACTTTTGCCAGCAGCTGATCCCCCTGACATACTTCTTATCATTGCTCACATTTCCCTGGTTCCCTAATTCTCCTTATGTGGGTCTTTTTCAATTGTGCATGACAGTAACCCAACTCAAACTTGTTGAAACAAACCTAGGAATGTATCGATTGGTGTACCCGGAACATGTATAGGCAGGTAAGTCTTCAGATATAGCTGGATCCAGGGGTTCACAAATGCCATCAGGACTGTCTCTTTCTCCCTCTTTGCAGTCTCCCTCCGAGGGCAGTCATGAATGGCAATTGATAGCACCACACCCATCTCTAGCTGGCTTTGTTAGTCTTAGAAAAAGATCGATTTTCCTAATGGCTCCTACAGAAACATCCTGCTGAAGACTTTAACAAGCCTGGTTTGTATCACATGTCCATCCTTCACTGATTATTTTGTTGGAGGCATATCTGTTCTTACTGGGTCAAAAAAATTGCTGCTATTACAGAAAGTGGATTTAGCTCCACTGACCCTCCCTGAATGGGTTGGCCTCTAGGAAAAAGGGGTCCTGGGAACAGAAGAAGGAGAGCAAGAGGGTGCCAGAGAGGGTCGACATGTTTCCACAACCATGTTACCCTGTTACTTTGATGCTTCTGAAGTTACATGAGGTAGTTATTCCAGGTACAAAATAACATGAAAGAAAATTTCCCCACACAAGTGGTGCTTTCTTTTACTGACTGTGGATGTGAAAGAGACATTTTTAGAGACTTGCCTAGTATAGCTCTCTCTCTGTAGCACATCTCCCAAGCACTCTGGCACAAATGAGCCCCCCGGGGCAACTGAGGGGTGTGAGTACACCATGCTTAGCTCAACAATCGCATCCTAACCATTGCCTGTGTTGAGTTTTTGCAGTTAGAGATTACTTCTCTCATCATGAATTCCTTCTCCCAGGGGAGGTACCTGGGGAGATCCTGGTGATTAAGGAATCCAGCCCTGGGTCCTGGTTGTCAACATCAGTGTGCTTTGTCCATTCATTGACCCAGCCGTGAAGTTCTGTGGTGTCCTCCAGCAAACAGACTGAGTCTTCACCCTCTGCTCCAATGTCTTCTGTTCAGACAGCTTTTCCTGACTTGACCTAAAGTGGCAACTTCTTATCCTGCTTCCTTTTTTTCATAGCACTTATTTCTATCTGAAATTGTGTCACATATGCCTGTTTACTTATTAATTTTCTGTTTCCTGCACTATGATATGAGGAGCAAGAAGGCAGAGAATTTTCCCCTCTCATCCTCTGTTGCATCCCTGTGCCTAGAAGAGTCCCTGACACATCTTAGCCATGCAGTAACTATGGGGTGTGTCAAGAAATAGATGAATGAGCAAACAAAATTATGGCAGCTACAGATGTCAGGTCATAATTCTCAAACCCTTATTACACACAAACATAAACACATGCTCAGGAAAAAAATGCAACTTGCAATTTTTTAATGCATGAATAAACATGTTTGTAATAGGCTTCAGACCATGTCCTGCATTTTGGATCACGTTGGTAGTTTCGCATCTTCCCTTAATTTCCTTCTGCTTCACTTACTGGTTTTCAATTATTTCTCCAGAATGGTGACTAAGATGATGGGGGTTTTGTAAGAAATAAAATAGCATATTTTGATGTGATTTTACTAAGTAAAGCCAGAAAAAAATGGATACGTTCAACTGCAAAGAACATTTGTATTAATTCTGTAGAATTTTATAAAGCAACAGCCTTAAAACAAAACAAAACAAAATAGCAAAGTGACTTTGTCTTCTCTTCTCTTCCTCTGTTCTCACTCCATTACTGTCAGGACATTAGTTTTCTGTCTTTAAGAATGTTTTATTTTTAGATTCAAAACACTTGCTACGACACAGTAAAAGGTCATGGCATCTACTTGCTGTTCCTCACAAATGAGGGGAAATTAAAATCAAGAAGGTCAGTTTCATGATTTTGTCTCTCACCAAATTTCTCCTGTTCCTTTGTCTTTGGGGTGGGTGGAGGCGGGGGGCAAGGCAGAGCCCGGCAGAACCAGTAGCCTGTTCTGGAGGCTCTGCTACCCCTCAAGCGCAGTGGGAATTCCTTTCTGCCTGACTGAAATGTCTAGTCTATAAAACCGGTTAGTAAAACATACTGTAATTTGGGATTTGGTAATACCGCCTTCATTTTGACAGAACCCAGGCTGACCCACAGCATTACGTCAGGAACAGATGTGAATTAATCTGGAGGGGTGGGGTGATTAAAAACTCGTTCAGAAAGAAGAAAATTGAGTCAGAGGAGATCTCCCTTCTTCCATAGGTTCTAAGGAGTAAGCTGTGTTTAACCCTGTTTAGTCCAAGTGGCATTTGTCTCCAAGTGACAGTAACCTTAGAATCACCTTTGTCTCTCTTGATATGTAGATTGTCTGATAACATGCACAGAGTGATGCTTTCAAAAATGTGTATTACAGGGGTTCCTGGATGTCTTAGTTGGTTAAGTGTCCAACTCTTGGTTTCAACTCAGGTCATGATCTCAGGGTCCTGGGATAGAACCCCGTGTTAGGCTCTGCGTTCAGTGGGGAGTCTGCTTGAGGATTCTCTCCTTCTCTCTGTAAAATAAATAAATAAATATTAAAAAAATACATGTGTATTACGTGGAATTAAGATACTTGGGAACTTTTTATATTTGAATATGTAACAATGCAAATAGCTTCACAACTTCGGACACGTCAATTAAGAAACTCAGTGCTCAGTTTTTTTTTTTCATCTGAAGAACAGAAACAATTAAACCTAAGGTACAGTTTTATTAGAAAAGGAACAGTGTGTTAGGTGTGGGGTTATTGTGAAGACCAAATGGGCAATGACTTTATGAAAGTCTTTTTTCAAACTATAAAATACTATAAAAATATTACCAGTAGTTAGTATTAAGAGCTATGGGCAGCCTAAAATAATGGCAATGACTGTTTTATATAAAAATTTATTGTTAGCATGTTTTTAAAAGTCTGTGCCATGCTTTGGATTTTTGATAGTTTTTTTCAAACTATATTCATAGCTGTGTTTCACTATAGACCTAAATTAATTATTTAATGACTTCAGTAACCAGTTAATATTTGGTTGTGTGAATAAAGGTAGAAAGATAGAAGAGTAATTTAATATATATATTTCATGACTTAACTTTGGATATATACCAGATATTAATTGATGTGAATTTTTACTAATCTTGAGGTCAAATATTTTAAGTAGAGTCCTTGTAAGATCCAATTCTATTTTCTTATAAAATAAGCAAAGCCCATGCTGGGATAAATTATGAAGCCATTCAACTGATCACACTCTATTTGATTATTTGTAAGGTGAAGAGAATCCAAATAGAAATGGTCCCCATCCAGGTAACACGTTGGAAGATGACATCTGTCATCAACTTTGGAAATCAAGACGGTGAGTAAGTACAGATTTTATCCATCCAGTTTGGGAGCCTATTACCCAAAGTGGTTTCTTGAAGTCAGGACATTGGTAAACCATAAGTCATTCCTCATAAGATCATTTAGCAAATATGTCAGGCACTGGTCTAAGTATCGGAGATATTATGCAGAACAAGCCAGAGATTGGCCCTGACCTTATGGGACTTGTATTCTAATAGGGGAGAGAATCAATAAACAACTACAAAAAGAAAATAACTGTAATGTTTTAGGCTTCTGCTCTCCATCAAGTTACCAATAGGGGTGACAAAGTCAAAAGAGAAAAATATTCAAGGGGCAATGGCAACTCCATGGCTCAACAAGAGCCTGAAGGACATATAGCTCTTTGGAGATATAGGTCAATGACTCTCAATATTGCTGTGATTCTTTTCAATTAATTATTCTGTTGACATTGTAAGCTTTATGAGCTAAACAGACCATAACTGGCAGGTAGAAATTACAGCAGTGGAGTCTGGGATTGCCTACCAAGACTTCGTACCTATGACTTGGATAGAATTTCCAGGGTCATGAATGTCCTTATTTGAGGCTGGGTGTTCTTTAGTCACTGTTCTTGTTCTGTGCCCTCTGCTGTTCTACTACTACATCCAAAAATAATTAGAGTCTCATCCAAGTCACGCTGGCCAGTTTCAGCCAGGTTACTTCTTGCTGCTTCTGCTGCTGCCAATAATGACAATGGATGATACTATCATAGTACTTAGAATGTGCCAGGTGGTATTCTTAAGCATGTTAGATAAAAGCACATATCAGGTCTTGCATCTTAAGAAGGTCATTCTAAGTATCTATAAAATAGCTCAAAGTTTAGCCTTTATAATGAAGTCTTAATCAGACATTTTTTGTTACTGTAAGGATTTCTGTTACTATCTGTAACTGCACAGCTCTGCCTCCTAAGGTTTTGGCAATTACATACTTTAAGTGAGTCCTATATTATCAAAACCAGGTAAATCCATGCATTTAACTAGGTTTCCTGTGACTAAGTCTATATTATATATATTCCAGGAGTTTGAAAACTTGTTTAAAAAGTTATTAACCTGCTAAGACGGTTGCCAGTCAGCTAGGGGCTGCTCCAAGATTATTACTTAAGAGTACATCCCAATCCCTAATATTATCCCCCTCTCTTGATTTTTACTGTTGGAAATGTATAATATGTTCAAAAGCAGAGAAACCAGTATAGCAAACCCCCATGCCTCCATTACCTGGCTTCAACAATTATCAAATGGCAACAGTTTTGTTTTATCCATAACCAACATATTTTAATGTAATCTTATATTTAGAGAATTAGTGACCGATGATGTTTCCAGATGATATAAATCTTGCAGATGATCTAAGAACATAGCAGGTGTGGGGGGGAGGGAGTGTCTGGATAGATAATGGAGAAAAGGAGAGCATGCATGAAAAAAAGTAGAAACTAGAAAAAGCCCCTACAAGGAAAATAACATTTGAAGGTTAGAGCCCATTAAAGTAGAGCTACAAATTCTCTGCCAGTAAGTGGAGTTTATTTTCCATCCCCTGAAACTGATTGTTTTAGCCTTAATCTATAGAATGTGGTAGAAGGGATGCTGTGATAGTTCTGGATCTAGCAAGTTAAGAGCATTGAAATCTTCCACTTTATCCCTTAGAATACTCATTATTGGGTTACTTCCTCTTGGATCCAAGCCATATGGAAAAGCTACATGTAAGTGCCCCAGCAGACAATCCCAGCTGAGTTCCCAACTGACAATCAGCATCACCTGTCAGCTAGGGGTGTGTGTCAGGGGGCAGGGAGTGCAAGATATATTTTGCAGTCTCCAGCCCAACCAAGCTTCCATATGAGATCATGGTACAGAAGAACCACCCAACTGAATCTATCAACCTACAGATTTGTGAAAGAGAATTTTAAAAGATGCTATTTTAAGCAGCCAAGTTTTAGGGTGGTTTTTTCCATATAGCAATAAATAGTTGAAACAGAATTAGTACTAGAAAAAAAAATATGTGGCATTGGCTTTGGGGCTGGTAACCGGGGGCAGCTGTAAGGGCCTTGAGGAGACCTGGTGAAGGCAAGAAGTTCAGCAGGAAAATTGTTTTTAGAAGTTGGAGAAAAGAGGACCTGGTACTGGTAGAAAATAGTGAAACCATTGCCTGTGGTACCATGGAAGAACAGGTAGTTCGTGAACTTGTGAATCTGGTCGAAGTTATTTCCAGAAAGAATGTTGAAAGTCTCGCAAGTCAGAAGGCCAGCTTGGATTCAAAGATAGGAGAATGGGCTCACTTCCATAAGAGGAGTGACAAAGAATTGTGGCCTTCGACCTTTGTTAATCCACCCTGAAGGAAGGTTGACAGCTGAAGGGTATATAGAATCCTACTGGGTAGTGTGAGAAAGGTCAGAAAAAACATGGAATTTTGACTTAGGAAACATGGGGAAGAAAAGGTAAGTATATAAAATCCTTGCGCCTTGAATAGAGTAATAGGTTGATTTAGTCTTTAATTAGGAGAGCTCACCAATGCTGCAAACCTGCCCTTTGCTTTTTCTGTTATCCCTGAAAGTGATCAGGTGGGCCAGCCAGAATAATCACAGGTATAAATGGGACATTTGCTTCCACGGAGAGAGAACAAACCAGTTTCATTGTTTTCCTGATGTTGAATTAAGCAGCTAGTCTGGTTTTTCCCTTATACAGAACTAAAATCCACATCCAAGTGAATTACTCGGTTCTGCTTTAAACAAAAGAACATCATTGTCAAGATATAGGCTTTCATTTTTATCACAGGAAGAGATGTTAAGGTAGGTTAATGTCTCTAGAAATTATTTATCCCGGAAAATCTCCTGTGCATTACACTGAAGTAGACTGGGAATTAGAAAGCATTAATCTGAAAGAAAAAGCCACTGCTGTCTTCCTCAATAATAGGAGACTATGGTTATAGCCAACCACCCCCCCCCCGCCAAATACCTAAATAGTTAGGTCTTTTCGTCTTTACAGATACTGATACTAAACAGCTGTGTTCTATTATGTTGCTGTGTGTGCCCCAAAGAGGGTCAGCCTACTTCACACATGGTTTTTATGTCCATGATCTTTTGAAGGTGAATGAGGAGGTCCTGGGGAAAAAATACTGGGATGCTGGTGAAACTTACATGTAGACATGGCCTCCTTTACCCATGATCTTCCTGGTTTCCTAACGACCCTCTCTGCAGAGGAAGAGGGGATGTCCTAGAAGCTAAGGCTGGAGACCACATTCAAACATGTCAGGGAAGGGAAGAGGAGTGGCAGTTCAGTGGAAGAATAAGAAGAATAAGGGGTGAAGTCCGCTGCCACAGACAGGGGTGTGCTTCTGCATTAATCTCCTAAGGGGAAAGGACGGAGAGCCCTGGCTTGACTTGAGATCCATTAATTCAGGGGTGGAAAAGTCCTTTGATAGATACTCCAAGAACTCCCAATTTGCTACCTCAATTTTAGAAAATACCGAAACTGCAAAGTGAACAGACGCCTTTGGCCAGTCCACGCATTCAGAAAAGAACGCTTGAGAAGGACACAGATTGCTGTAAAAGTTGATAGAAAATGGTTAAGTTACTCAGCCAGTTTTCCTAACTTATATCCCTTGCTCCACAAGGAGACCAACGATTTGCCTATCAGAGGATTCTGGTGGGAGTCCCTGCCCTAGCACACAGTAAGGTGTCCTGAGGTCTTCAGTGGTCTGGGGTCACCATCTTGTCTCTGCCACACCCAGCCTCAGAACCTGGCAAGGAATGTACCTAAACATAGATCTTTCCATGTAATTGGTTCCCTTGTCCCTCATTGCCCTCTATGGCTTTCCCTTTTCTTCATGTTTCTCTCTTTCTTTTGGTAGTAATATTTCCAGAGTTCAAGAAATCTTGATTGTAGTCACAGTGCTCCCTCTGACTCACTTATAATAATAATACTTTGTGCTAGTAATTTCACCATCCTACCCCATTTTCCGATCTACGAATTGTGGGATGCTTTACCTCTAGAGGTAATATCCTATGATGCTAGCACACAGGGTATGAGCACGCCCAGGGCCCCCATTTTCCTTGATCATAGCCCAAGATGCGTGTGCAAAAGATCGGTGTGGCTTCTTGTCACTTTTTTGCAGCATGCTCTTTGTTTTGTTTCGAACATGAAAAGAATTAGTCCAGATGAACAACTTCTTTTTTAAGCTTTATTTTATTTATTTTAGAGATAGAGAGAGAGATAGGATGAGCCGAGGGCGGGGGCGAGAGGAGCAGAGGGAGAGGAACAAGTAGGCGGGACTCGATCCCATGACTCTGAGATCATGACCTGAGCCTAAGTCAAGCGTCAGACCATAACTGACTAAGCCACCCAGTCTCCTTCAAATGAACATTTTTAAAGAAAAGTTAGCTTGAGTGCCTTACACAGGAGCAAGCTGGTATATTTCTACAATATGTTTTCTGTTCTAGGCGAAAATAGTAACAATAGCACACAACACAGTTGGAGGTAGAAGTACAAGAGCCACTGAGTACACATTTTTCCCCCCAAGATATCACAGTCATACAAATATTGTTACCACATTGTAGGAAGGATCTATGGCAAGCATTATTTGACTAGCTTAAAATGCCTCACTTGTTATCTTGGGTTTGGTGAGGTTATGGGTGTCTTTGAGTTTGACTAGGGAGAAATGTGGGAGAAGTTGCTTTTTCATTGACAAAGCATGGTTAGCTCTCACAGCGAGGAACTGTACTCATTGATGACTGTCCCCATGGGCAGAAGTATTGGAGTAGAAAAATCAGTGCCAAAATGATGAATGAACATTGAAGCTGAGATGGATACGAAGCAAATATGACCCCGTATTTCTATGGTCTTGTTGGGAAGAATGTAGCCAAGGCAGAAGTTTGGTTGAGAATGTGCTTGTAAATGTTTGGTTTAGCACTGGATGAGTAAGCATCATTTTTTCTTCCCAAATAAGCTTTTTCAGCTTTGTTGTTGTGATTGTTTATTTTCTGTTAACCTTCTTCTAGATTTCCAGTCTCAAAACATGGGAATTGTTCTCAACATCTCTTTCCTCTCTCCTTCTGTGCAAAGGATCCATGGCTCTATCTCTGAAATGTCTTTTTCTTCCACCTCTTTCCTCCTGTTGGTCCTCTCTCACCACCCTAATTTGAGTCGGAATTCAGAAACAAGCCCCTACTGAATGTGTTCTGTCTTCTGTAGTCCCAGGGCCCTTTGTTTGCATCTCTCCCATAATATTTATCAAATGGTGCCTTGCTTTGGTTGCGTTTGTATTTTTGTATGTCTTACATCCCCACTGGATCATAAATAGATGTCAGGCAATGTTTGCTTTATGCTCAATTTTTACACAGAATTTAGCTCTGTACCTTGTACAATAGAGCCTCAGTATAGTTCATAAATTGAATTAAAAAACTAATAAATAATTTCTCCAGGCCCAAGAAGCCTGACTATGTGAGTCTGATGTGAGTAGCAGCAGGATTATGAATACAGATTTGAGCAGTGGTAATAATAGTATTAATGACAACAACATTGATGGCAGCTATGTTGAGTGCTTACAGATTCTGAACCCCATCTGCATCTCTCTCTCTCTCTCTCTCTCTCTATATATATATATATATATATAGCACTTTATGTGCATATAAAAAAATCATTCTCTTCTAAGAACAAATAGGGGTGTTATTTGTCCTTGTTTTTTTTTTTTACAGATATTTACATCATTTTACAGATTAAAAAACTGAGGAGCAGAGAAGTTAAAAACCCTGTCCAAAGTGATTCATAAAGCCTATAAGCATTAGTATTAAATTCCAGAGAGCCTGACTCCAGAGCCCACCATAAAACAGGTCATTGTGTGCTTCAATCTCTCTCAGTGTCTCCTCTAGATCATAGAGAGAAAGCATGTCTTGGGGGTGTCCTCATGCTCTGTCTTCCTCCTGCTCCTGCAAAGCCTCTCGGACTTCCTGACCCTTAAAGTAACTACCGTGGAGCTATCATAAGAGTTCCCCCTGCCCCGCCGCAAGTCCAGATGCCCGGCCCCTCAGGATTGGGCAGGAAAGTTGGGATAAGTTTGTCCCCAGGAGGTGTCCCCAGGAGGTGCTCCTCCTGGCACTGGGCTTCCGCATAGAACTCGCATGCTGGTGGGCAGAGAATCCAAATACATAATCAAACTACAAACCAAATATCAAGTGGTGACGATGAAGAATAAAAAGTGCAGCAGGATGCAGGAAGGGGCTGAGGGGCTGTTCGAGGTTGGGTGGTCAGAAAGGGACTCTCTCTAAAGTGACAATTAATACCAGGTGAGCATAGTTAGGGAAACCTCCTGAATTTAGGCACCACTACTGATTAGAATATTCTTAATTCAGGGGCACCTGGGCGGCTCAGTCGTTAAGCATCTGCCTTCGGCTCAGGTCATGATCCCAGGGTCCTGGGATCGAGCCCCACATCGGGCTCCCTGCTCCACGGGAAGCCTGCTTCTCCCTCTCCCACTCCCCCTGCTTGTGTTCTCTCTCTCTCTGTCAAATAAATAAAACATTAAAAAAAATCTTTAAAAAAAAGAATATTCTTAATTCATTTGGTCTTTGCTGTCTTAGGAAGAAGAGTCAATTATACTAAAAATAGAAGCTTAGAAAATAACTAGAGTCTGAAAGAAGGGCGCCTGGGTGGCTCAGTCAGTTAAGCGTCTGCCTTTGGCTCAGGTCATGATCCCGGGGTCCTGGGATCCAGCCCCGCATAGGGCTCCCTGCTCAGCAGGGAGTTTGCTTCTCCCTCTCCCTCTGCCCCTCCCCCTGCTTGTGCACACACACTCTCTCAAATAAATAAATAAATAAATAAAATCTTTAAAAAAAGATAAAGAGTCCAAAAGACCCTGTCAGGGCTAATGTGGGCAAAGGCAAGAGAAGTGGAGAAACTGTTTGGGACACAGTCCTTCCCAGCCTCCTGAAACCCACATTCCAAAAACCTTTCCACCTTTAGAGGCTCTCTTTGTTCCTCACCCACATCTTAGTGCCTAGTGCCAGGGACCCCCCAGCTCCCCTCTTCTGGGGTCCAAAAACTACTCCTAGCAAAGGGACTGACCCAGGCACTCACAGACAAGCCAGTATGCGTGTGTGTGCACACATGGACACACACACACACACCAGCATACATACACACATATATACACATATACACAGATTCACAGACACACTCATAAACCACACATACAACAACGTGCACACACACACACACACACGCACATCGATAGTCACATGGACATATAGACACATAAATACACACAAGGAAGGGACGTAACCTATCTTGTGAGGGATATTTTTAGAGTCTTAAGTCAAAGGGAAATCTCCTATTATTAAATTTGAGGTAGTTTGAGACTTTACCAAGCCAAGTGGGGGAGGGGTCGGAAATGGGAAAACTTTCTCAGCACTCCTGTGATCAGGCCCCCCGGGCTGTTCCCTGTTCCACCTGTACCCAAAGTCAGGCCTCTAGATCAGCAGCTTCTCAGTTTGATGTCCTTGCAGTGTGGGCCTCAGCTTTAAGTCCCTGGAAAAGACATTTCAGGAATATATTGTAAAGCAAATTCCAGTCTATTATTAAAACACCTGTTCAATCTTGAGACCATTTCTGACATTGGAGGGATGACAGGAGAGAGAAAGAAATGGCAGTACAATTTATTCATTGTCTCACAATTCAGTTTTAAGGAGACTAATCCCCTGCATTTCCTGTCAAATAATTATGAGAATTAATAAAAGTCTTTCCCTTCATATTGATAAAATTACACTAAATGCAATAGATTAATTTCTTACATGTCACCATTTTTGGAACAAAGCAGGAAGACAGGATAAAATGATTTATTTCAATGCCATTCTCTGCATTTTGGCCTCTGACAATCAAATTTCTATGACTGCATGGTCATTCGTGGATACATGTCCATTTCTGAAAAGCTCAGCAATTACCGGCTCTGCTGACATGATACAAGGGAATCCAAACATGCTTTGTTATTTACCTTAATACATCTTAGCCCTACTCTATATTGATTGTCTGCAAGCTCCTGCAAGGAAACAGAGGGCTCAAGCTCGGTAGTGGGAGTGTCCTTGCCATTCTTCCTCATGCACATCAAGTCCATTAACAGAAACAGCTCAACAGCATCAGTTTTAGGTCAACGGCTTTTAAAACAAAGATTCTATACCACAGAAGGACTTTTCCCAGAAAGGCAGAGAGATGATACAGAAAATCGAAATGGGGAGGCGTATGTTGGAAAATAAGAGGAACACATCGGGCTTGATTATAAAACTCAATCCAAAAAAAAAAAATTGAGCAGGCTAATCTTTTTAATTGCATAACATATTTTTCATCTTCTCCATCCCTCCTTGCTTCTTTCTCTTTACGGGTCCATTTCATTTGTCCCATGAGACATGAATTATATCAGAATATAGATTGAAAGAATAATGTCACAATGGGTTGTGATTGGGCTCCATGGGTGGAACTCAGTTGGCAGAGAGGTAGGTCAGAAAATTAAGTGATTTGCTCATGTTAGAGGTCGCAAAGATCATGAGCTTTGAGTTGGAGAGATAAGGAGGCTGGCTTTGAGAATACCCATCAGTCATTGGCTTGCAAGGATATTTGAAACTTGGGAAGAAAAGACAATTAGCTCCATACTGGGAGTATAGAAACTGAGAGAAAGGAAAGAAATGAGTAAAAAGGGCTGACAATATAACTGCAAGCAATTTGCAAATATCAACCTTTCAAGTACAGGTATTATGTTCACAGTTTGTTCAATCAACAAATACTAATTGAGCATTGACTCCGCCATGCATTGTTCCAAGCATTGGAGATACAATGGTGAACAAAATCGGCAAAGTTCCTGCCCTCATGGAACTTACACTGTAGTGGGAGAAATAAAAAATAAACAGTTATATCCATTTTAATATAGTCTTAGAGACAGATGTTGTGGAGAAATCTGAAACCAGGTAATGAGCTAAAAGGTGTGTTATTTTAGATAGCGTTGTGTGCCCTGGTTGGGGGGGTGAAGGGGCCCTGATTTGTGTGGCTTTTGCTGATTTTGCAGTGTAAACACTCCCACTATGGATGATTTTGGCTACCAAAGTGACATCACCGAACACAGAGATGGGAAGAGATGGATTGGCTCACAGTTGCTTCTTGCAGTCTGACACAGCCTGTTCCAACATGCCCTGAGTGAACAGAAAAGACTTCTATGAGTAGGTGAACATTTGAGAGGAAACCTGAATAAAGAGAGGTACTCAGTAATGCAGACTGATGAGAGAAGGGTATTCCAGACAAAGGGAACAGCCATGGCAAAGCACTGAGGCACGGCCCTGCCTGATGAGTTAGTGGGACAAAAAAGAAGCTGGTGTAGCTGGGCAAGAGGGAGCAGGAAAGAGAGGCAGAAGTGCTGTGTAGACCACCCTGAGGTCTTCGGATGCTACTCTAGGTGTGATGGGAAGTAACTGGAGGGATATGAGCAGGGCAAGATGTGATGTAATGTATGTCTCAGAAGGATTCCTCGGGCTGCTTAGGTTGGGAGCAGACAGGGGCAGACAGGAGGGGAAGCAGAAAGATGAATTTAGGGCATTTGTCAATTATCTAGGCAAAAGATGATAGTGGACTGAATATGAGGGATAGTGCTAAAGGTGGTGAGAAGTCATATTTGGGATCTATCCAAATCTATCCATCTATCATCTGTCTTTCATGTACACATACATACACATATGCACACATGCATATACATATTTGAATTCTGGAAATTTTACTCCAGAGGTGATGTGACTCACCTTAGGCCAAACACAGAGGAAATGGCAAAGCCAGGATGATGCCAAAGCCACATCAGTATTGCTCAGGATAAGACGCAATTGGGGGAATAAAGCTGTTTTGAACCATAGGGCTTGAAGACGAGCCTGACTGATAAGAGATTTGGAATATATTTTTGAAGCTGGAATAGGCAGCATTTTCTCATGAATTAGATCTGGACAGCAGGAGGGAGGGAAAGGTCAGTGATGTCTCCACAGATTTTATCTGGACATCTGGACTAATAGTCTGGCCATAAAGCAAGTTGGAAAGTATTAGGGAAGAACATATTTATGGGGAAAAGAGAAGCATTTAGTTGTGGATATGCTGTTTGAAATCCCTGTTCGATAGCCCGGAGGCAGCATGAGAGGTGGTTAGAGATGGAGTCTGGAGTTTGGGAAAGAGGCTTGGCCTGTAGAAATCAACATGGGAGTCATCAAGCTTGTAAAGGATACTTAATTCCATTGCATTAGATGAAAAACCTATGGAATAAGTGTAGCTAGAGAAGATTCGTAAAGAGATCCAATACCTCCAAAATTTAGTTGTAAGAAGACAGGAGAATCCAGCAAAAGCGACTGACAGTGAAGTAAAAATAAAACAAGAGTATTCCTGTCTCCCAGAAGCCAAGAGAAAAATATGTTTCAAGAGGAGAATGGCCAGCTTTGCCAAATGTTTTTCAGAAATCAAGAAAGATACAGGCTGAAAATTGATAATTAGATTCACCAACATAAGGGTCACTGCTGACCTTGACAGAGTTTCAGTGGAGAGGAGACTGGGGAGGGTATTGGGGTGAAGCTTCATCTAAGTCATTTTGAGAGAGAATGGCAGATAGGGCAATGGAGAAAGTCAATATAGAAAACACTTTCAAGTTTTGTTTTATAGCAGAGCCAAGAAATGATTTAGTAGCTATAGAAGCATGTGGAATCAAAAGAGTGATTTTTTTAATAAAAATATTGCAGCATATTTGTGTACCACTTGCAATGAACCACAGGGAAGGGAAATCAGTGATACTCTAGAGAAGGGAGAAAATTATAAGTACAAAGTCCTTGAGTGACAGCTTAGGAAGAAATCCAGACAACAAGTGGAAGGGGATACTTTTCTTATATCAGAGTGCAGACCATTCATCCACCATAACAGGAAGAAAGGCAAAGTGTAAGGGTACAGAGGCAGGCCTTGTGGAAGGTTGGTGTGAGCAGGGAAGGACATGGTCTTTGGATCGCTTCTATTTTGATAGTGAAATGAGAAGCCAAGTCCAACAAAGAGCACATAGTGGAGACCAAGTTGTATTAGAGGTTTGAAGGGTGAGGAAAAAGTGTTAGCTGGCCATATGGGGGACTGGGGAGTAAATCAGCTGTGGGGCTGCCTGCCAATGCTGAAGGTCCACTTGAGATTTGCTATCATAAATACAAAGTGAGGCCAGCCACCAGTCAACATGGCTGGTGTTGGACTCCAGTGAAATCCAGCTGTTGGAGTGTAGTTGAATCTGAAAGTAATTGGATATAATCAGGTTTGGAGTTTTTTGAGGCACAGAAGAAGGAGGAAGAGAGGGGCAAGGGAATAGATCATAATGCATGAGAGCATTTATAATATAAGCATACCTCGTTTTATTGCATTCGCTTTATTGGGCTTCACAGATATTGCTTTTTTTTTTTTTTTTTTTTTTTTTTTTTTTTACAAACTGAAGGCTTGTGGCAACCCTACCTTGAGCCAGTCTACCAGCACCATTTTTCCAACAGCATTTGCTCACTTTGTGACCCAGTGTCACATTTTGATAGTTCTCACAACACTTCAAACATTTTCATTATTATTGTATTTGTTATGGTAATCTGTGATCAATGATGACGACTCATTTAAGGCTCAGATAATGGTTAGCATTTTTTAGCAATAAAGTATTTTTAAATTAAGGTATGTATGTTAGTTTTTAAAAAACATAATGCTATTGCACACTTAATAGACTACAATGTAGTGTAAATATAACTTTTATATGCACCGAGAAACTAAAAAAATTATTTGATTCATTTTATTGCAATATTCACTTTATTGTTGTGGGCTGGGAACTGAACCCACAATACTTCCAAGGTATGCCTGTAATGGTCTATGGACTCTAAGCTATGCATTGAGGAAAGTGAAGAGGGGTATATGTGTGTAGTGGTGGTGGTGATGTAGGTACCCTTGTGATGATAGGTACCAATGGATGTGAGATCCTAGTGGGTCTGGAGTTGGGGGCATGAAGGAGAGTAAGCTGAAAATGTATAAGGAAATGGACAGAAAGTGGAATAGTTCATTGAGATTTTGGAAGTGGTGCCCTCACAAATCATAACAAAGTAGACTGAGGAGTTTGTTTGTTTGTTTAATACCAAATGCAAGCATCACCCCTAATAATTGAGTGGTAATCTTGGAGAGGTGGGGCTCAGGCATTGGCACATTTTAAAAAAAGTTTGCCAGGTGATACAAGTCTGCATCCAGAGCTAAGAGCCATTGGCTTATGGAATCATATTTTAATTGGTATGGGGCAAAGCCTGGGCATTAAGGTTTTAGAAATATCTTCTAGTTTTTTATTTTTTTCCCAAAACCATTATTATAGTAAAATATACATAACATAAAGTTACTATTTGCATGGAATATCTTTCTATTCTTTTGCTTTCAATTTTTTGTTTCTTTGAACCTAAAGGGAGCATCTTGTAGACTGCATACAGTTGGAGCATGTGTTTTATATATATATAGATTTATATTTTATATATTCTGCCTGATAGGAAAGTTTAATCCATTTACATTTAAAGTAGTTATTGATAAAGAAGGACTTTTGTCATTTTACTATTTGTTTTCTATATGCCTTATAGCTGTTTTGCCCCTCTTTTCTTGCATTAGTATCTCTCTGTGTTTAGTGGCATTTTTTTGTTTGTTTGTTTTTATATATGTGTGAATGTATTTATTTATTTAGTAGTGAAGTGTTTAAATTCATTTCTCATTCCTTTTTGTTTATATTCTATAGCTGTTTCTTTTGGTTACCATGGGGATTACATTTAGTATCCTAAAGTTTTAACCGTCTAATTTGAATTTATGCCAGCTTAACTTCAGTAATATACAAAAACTCTGCTTCTTTATAGCTCCATCCCTACCCCTTTTTGGTTGTTGGTGCTACAGAATTATATCTTCATACATTATGTGGCCCCAAAACACAAGCTAGTTTCTTTAAGTGTGTTAGCCTCTTAAATTATGTAGAAAACAAGATTTGGAGTTACAAACCAAAGCTACAATAATACTAGTTTTTAGACTAGCAATTGTTTTATTTTCTGGTTTTATTTTTCTCTCGGAGTGTGTGTAGCCAGTATAAGAATCATGGTTGTAGTTTAAAAAACAAACAAACAAACACGGTTTGTAGGCACGATTATGAAAAGGTTCAGCATGGAAGCTGCAGGCTATTACTAACTAGCTCCAATTTGGACTCAACTGTCAACTCTTTAGCTCACTTATGGAGAATTGTTTCACCTCTATAAACCTCAGTTTATGATATGAATCCAAAAATTAATGTTCACCTAGTAAAGTTTGTGCAAGAATCAATGTGATGTCTGTGTTCAACATTCATCAGTCTGACATATCGGAAGGGCTTATTCAATGTTAGTTATTATATCATTGTTCCTCTTTGGGGTAATAAGTATCTGGATTCAGATCTTGCTCCAACAGTAACATGTTTTTGAGACTTTTACTCAATTCACAACTCGTTTTAGGACATCAGTTTTCTTCTTTGAAAAATGAGAGGATATTCAAGAATTGCGGTTCTCAAGCTTTATCCAGCATCAGAATCATCGGGAGTTTCTGATTCAGCAGCTCTGCTGTCAGGTTTGAGAATTTGCATCTCTAATGAGTTCATTCTACCTTCTATTGATATTTAGCAGAGGGTCAAGAACTTGTAACCATGTCCAAAAATTAGTGAAATGAAAGAATTTAAAGAATTTGGAGTGAAAGAACAAGAATGCAAAGGCTGAAAGGAGTCTGGGTGTTTACACACTCCCCCCACCTATACAGAAAAGGCTCAGAGAGGAGTAGCTGTGGGTCCAAGTTTAATGCAAATCCAGAAAAACATCCTGATTTGGACCCCCTGTTCATGGTTGCCCCCTTCCTTCCTTCAGCTCACGCGGCACCTGGAGAACAGTTTTAATAAGTTAGACCCAGTGTTTGATCCGATCTCCCCAGCAGGAGGGTGCAAATGGGATAACAATAAAAATAATAGTTAACATTTACTGAGTCTTTACCAAATGCCAGGAGTACAGAAATAAACTATATGCCACTGGCTGTCACCAGTATTTGCCATTTTTACCATTACTAGCACTTTCCAGTAACTTCTGAAAATCCTCAGCGATGTCTCATGTGTGCTCACAGACGAATTGGTGTCTTTGCCAAGTTTTTTCTTTTTTCTTTTTTCTTTTCCTCCAGTTCAGGCCCCTTCCGTGATATTGGATGCTGAAATTGTCTGTGGAGGCTCAGCTGCCTATAACATTCAGGGCGGCTCTTCACCACAACCCTGAGGGTTCTGCCCTGAAAATCTGATGAGCTCATGCATAACCATTGCAGGTGCAGCCAAGGCTCTGGAGCCTTCCATGTTGCCAAAGCCTTGCTGTGTTTCAGGCAGATAGTGGAGGACCTCCGAAGTTCCTGCCCAAACCAAAAAGCTGCTGCTCCCTCAGAAAGCTGCACTTTCACAGAAATAGGGCTCTCCAGCTTCCTGACTCAAACAGACCCTGAGTTTCTGAGCCAGGTGCAGATGATGGGAAAAGTGATCAGCTTGCTCACTCTCTTTTAGTGGTTAAGCATTTGTTGGCTACCAATTGGGTTTCTCAATTTAGTATCATCAGCCTGATTTAGAGGGAATTCCTTTAAGAATTTGGCACTCCTAGAGCCAGAGAGTCAGTTTTTGGTGCTTTCATGATTGCCTTTGTCTGTGATGTATAAATATGTAAGTGAGAATTGACAGATGCTGAATCAAGGACTGCTTCGCAATTTTTAAAAAATGTTTTATTTGAATGAATTTTAGAATTACAGAAAAGCTGCAAAGAATAGTCTGACATTCACTTTTATCCCTCACCCAGCTTCCACTGAAGCTATCATCTTCTATACCCACGGCACATTCATGATGTCGAATTTTTTTATTCCTGGTGTTAATCTTAATTACTTGGTTAAGGTGATATCTGCCGGTTTCTTCACAAAGTTATAATCTTTCCCTTTGTAATTAATAAATACTTCAGGAGAGATACCTTAACAACGATCCAAAGATCCTTTCCTTCCCCTCAAACTTGTATCGGTCCATTTTAGCTGCACTAGTTGATCTTATCTGCAATAATTACTGTGGTATTTGCCTAATGGTGATTTCCTATTTCTCTGTCTCTCCATTTCTTAGACTTCTTCAGTAAGGAAGAATTTGTTCAATCCTTTAGCTTTATCAATATGGACTTATGGGTATCCATGTTCTTGTCTGTGGGTTAAAATCCGAGGCTATCATTATTAATATTGTTGCTTTAATTGTTCCATTCAGCCACTAGGAGCTCCTGTGGGTTGGCTCCTGCTGCAGAAGCAATTTTTACTGGAAACTTGCATTAATATCATTCCTTTTTAATTGTAGAGTGCATGTCTCCATAGCATAATAATCACCTGAGGGGCTTGTTAAAATATAACCCTTGTCCCTGGTCTCGATGTTCTGATTCAAGAGATAGGGTTGTGGCCCTGTAATCTGCATTTTAACAAAATCTTTGAAGGACTGTTAAACTAGTGGGCCTCTGGACACATGTGAGGAACATTGATTTAGAGACAATGTTTTTTTTTTTAAGATTTTATTTATTTGACAGAGAGAGACACAGCGAGAGGGGGAACACAAGCAGGGGGAGTGGGAGAGGGAGAAGCAGGCTCCCCGCTCAGCAGGGTGCCCGAGGCAGGGCTCGATCGATCCCAGGACCCTGGGACCAGACCTGAACCGAAGGTGGACGCTTAACAACTGAGCCACCCAGGCGCCCCAATGTTTCAATGTATATTCTCCAGATTTTGTATTCATATATCTATGTATTTCTATGTGTCTATCAATCTACCTACCTTACTCATACACACCCACACATCCACACCTACACATGCACGATTGTTACTAGATATTTTGTATTATAAGTTGCTTTCTTTTCATCAGTAATTCCATGAAACTCTTTGCATGATAATGAACATGGTTCTGTAGTCCCATTTTCAATGACTATTATATTTCATGCATCAGAGCTTGTTAGATTCATTTATTATTATAAACAATACTGTGCATATAGATCTCAAATATAACTGGTTGTTTCTTTAGAGTAAATTTATAGAAAAAGGTTGACTCAGAAGTTTTTCAACAAGTTAGGTCTTTGGAAATATATGGATCATTTTGCCCCTTTTGACAGTATATAATGGTGTTTCCACACACATACACACAGTTTAACCAATGCTTAATCACGTTCTTTTTGTAAAATCGGTAGTCAGTAACAGTTTTTTTGGCCATTTATATTTCTTCTTATGGAATGCAAAGTTGAAACTATACTTCTTGATCAAAGAAACTAAATGGGAAAGCAAAGTTTTGAGGAAGATTGAGTTTGTGACAAAGTGAAGGACTGATTGTGCCATTGAGAGTTGGAAGACGTTGTCTATCTACGAAGCTATTGAAAAAATAAATCACATACAAAAGTTGCATCCTGTGTGTACTCCCAACATAGCATTTTCCACACTGCTTTAGTTGTCTATTTGCCTGTCTCCCAAGTTATGAATGGTCTATTTCTTAAGATAAGAACTTTATCTTGATTGATTTGTACCCCACTCCTCTAGGGTTTATCTGCTGGAATCTTTGGCATCTAGTTGCATTCTTGGTACTTATTAGCTGGAAGAGTAAAAGAATATCCCATTGATAGTCAAATATCTAGTTTCATCCTTGCACTGAGAGGAGAGTATCATTCACTATCCTAACTGAATATTGGAAGTAATAGTATCTTGATTTCTATTAAAAACTGTCATTTATCTTGCTGCTGAGAGTAATTGTTGTCTGCTGGCTTACCAATTTTCTTTTCTTTTATCATGAATGCCCTGCTATTCCAAAAAATATGTTCTGTGGGTTAAATTAGTAAAAAATAAATAAACTTTTAAAACCAGAGGAAAATTTCCAAAAACTCAGAGTAAATTGGTTATTGCTATGGGCGATAAAATTTAGTTATAAGATTTCTGGGAACCAAGAAAAAAAAAAGGTAAACATGTCAAGTTGTATAATTTTTATTTGCTGTATGGGGAAGCTCAATGGGGAGAAACTAGGAGAAAAAACATTTCTTCACCCAAGATCTTTATGTAGAAGAAACATGTGTCAACATCAAGGACAACGTCTTCTACTAAAATTTTGTAAGAAAAAAAATGACACACATAGACACACACATACACACATATGCTCGGCATATAGAAATAAATATTTTTTGAGGGCACAGTAATATAGCCAAATTCAATAAGCACATTTTAATAGAATATATCCAGGTATATTGCTCTCTGAATATCATATTTATATAAAAACAGAGGTCAAAATACCCAGATCCATGCCAGAGAAGGGAGCTGGTACACAGGTTATCTTATAGGGGTATTAACCTAGAGTCTACAGGTGCATGGATAGCCTTGAAGATACCTGTACATTCCTAAAATTCTTTGCAATACACAGATATTCTCTGGGGAGAAGGGCCATATCTACTTCATATTTTCAAAGGGGTTATCGATCCAACCTGCTTAGGAACTGCTTAATCAGAGTAACAGATATTTCCTAAGCCATTCCTATTTGAATGTTATGCTTTCTGGATAATTTTTAAATTCTCATTCCATAATCTGAGAATCAGGAGGAAGTATCATGGGGTTTTCTGGGAAGAGGAGGGGAGGGAGTGAAATAGGGTTTGTGCTCTGGGGTTGCATAGCAGAGAGGGCTGGTGCCATGAGGTTGCTGATGGATGGCCAGCTCTGGGTTCTCAGGTGGGTCCCTGCTTATTGAATAACTCCAGGCCATAAATTGCAATTGCTTCCCTCCTTTTCTAATTTCAAAATCTCTCATTAAAAATTTACAGTGGGCAGTCATCCAACAATTTATGACTATGTCTAGACAACTGAAAAACAGCAGACAGTGGCAGGGTCGATGTGGGGTTTTCACTTGTCTTGGTGACCAGTTCAGATCAGGGCAGAGTTGATCAGATCAATTAAGTGAAAATCAGATGTTAATACCACTGGAGAAATTGACCCAGAGAAAAAAAACTAATCATCCCTTCTGGGAGTGGCTGGTGCCAGAGATGAATATCCATTCTTTTGTTTTCAAGCATGTGTCTACAGCATCACTCTATGAGTCTGCCATAACAGAATATCATGGATTGGGTGGATTAAAAAGAGAGATGTATTTTCTCACAGTTCTGGAGGCTGGAAGTCCAAGATCAAGATGATGTCAGGATGAGTTTCCAGTGAGAACTCTTTTCTTAGATTGCAGGTAGCACCCTTCTCCTTATATCTTCACATTGTCTTTCTTCCATGCATGCGTAGAGATCTCTGGGATCTCTTCCATTTCTTATAATGACACAGGTCCTATTGGATTGGGGTCCCACTCTTATGACCTCATTTAACCTTAATTACCCCCACTAAAGGTCCCATCTGCAATTGTAGTCACAGTGGGTGTTACGGCTTCAACATATGAATCTGGGGGGTGGGACACAATTTATTTTATAATGACAACTGACTAAATAAGACAAGGGCTACTGAAGCTTCTTGTGCAAGTCAGGTGACACCCCATTGTTTTCAGACCATCTGCCTTAATTATCTCTGTGACAGTGAGACCTGTTAGTCAGCTATCTTTGGGAGGGTTTATCAGTTAACACACATAGGTTGTCCAGAAGCCATCTAAGCTTTATCGGCATTGTTAACCAACAAAACACATGGAGGGACACCTGGGTGGCTCAGTCGGTTAAGCGTCTGCCTTAGGCTCAGGTCATGATCCCAGGGTTCTGGGATTGAGCCCTGGCACCAGCCCCCTGCTCAACAGGGAGCCTGCTTCTCCCTCTGCCCCTCCCCCCACTCGCTCTCTTTCTCTCTCTCTCTCTCTCTCAAATAAATAAAATCTTTAAACACACACACACACACACACACACACACACACACACACACACACGGAGGCAGTCAGAAAACATTCAGAATACCCAAGGGGAAAGATTGAGCAATGATGAGTCTCATAGCCATTAGAGAATTCCTACTTCCAGAAACAGAAGCCTTGGGTAAATAATGTCTTATAATCTGTGTCAGTGGAGTGGGGCTTAAGCAACGAGAGTACACAGTTCAGTGCCCAGGTTTTCCCATTCCAGTGTGTGCATTGGTTTGCTTGTTGGGTAATGGGCTATATGTAGTTCTTAATGATGTGGCAAATTGGAGAATTGTGGAAGCACAAGACATGCTCAACCTGTGTGGAAAGATCATGGGATCCTTGAATTTTAGAAATGGTAGCCTTACAAAATTGAGGAATACTGATAGTCCCCTATGTTTGTTTGGAGCTTCATGCTTCAGGAAGCACTTCTGTATACTTACTGCCTGACCGAGGCTGACACCAGGTGTGGACACCTGGACAGAGCTGGGCTGGCCAACTTCTCTCTGCTGTGGATTTGGAATTGCAGCTGAAAGGTATCAGTCAATTTTTGCTGGTGTCTGGGATGAAGGGCATATAAAACCCAGGAGCTCTGAGAAAATTGTATCCAAAGGGACCCAGAGAAAGCTGTTTGGCAGAGATAGAAGAGGGAATTCGATATGCAGAGAGTGGCAGACATGGCTCGTGGAGAAGTAGAGCGAGATAGAGCACATGCAAAAGTGCGAGAGATGGGAGAAAGGGAGGCTGAAAATGAGAGAGTAGTGACTCAGTTCCTCAGAGACACAGGCTAATTCTGACTGGTATAGCCTCCCGCACGGGTAGGCGGGAGCAGTTCACAGAGTAGCAGAAGGGCGACCCTGGTGAGCGTCTGAAATTCCCCGATGGTTTTGCTAGTTTAGCAGTTCAGACTCTGGTCTAATACTTATATCACTAAACAATACTGCCTTCTGGAACGCTTATGAAGCTATGAACCCTGTAGCTTAATCCTGAAGGTATAGCTCAGCACAAAGAGCATTAGTCCATGCAATGAAATCCTTTTAAAATAGCTCAAGACATTTATATATAGATTCCAGAAATACTTTTTAAGTATCTTTATTGCTCCTCTCTGACTCTTCACACACACCACAACTATTTCCTTGCATCTTGCTCCAATAACCTGCTTCCAGTAAAAGCCCTTTTGCCTTCACCTAACAGCCTCCTGAGATTCCCTTCACCATATATATTCTTTTAGTTACAAGTTCAAGAACTTCCTAGAAAGATGAAGAAGGAAAAAAGAATGAGAGAGTTAAAAGAAAACTCTATTATCGTGCAGAGGGAAAGTGAAGGCTGCATATTCTCCACTCTTATCACTTGTATCCCTGTAGACTTATCATGGACTATAAAGACCATAAAATCCTAGAATTTGGGATCCAGGAAGGACTTTTGAAATTATTAAATCTAGACAAGAGTTCTACAAATGAGCTTGGTCCTAGGTTGGAGAAGCACTTTCATAAAGATTTTACCTTTAAGTAACAGCCAACCTGATAAAACGAATATATTACAAGGGAAAATCACTGAACTTCTCATATAATTATCTAGTGCTAGAACCAGAAGGAACTTAGAAATCATTTCTGTAGCTTCCTTACATTCTGGGTGAGTGCACTGAGGGTTAAGAGAATCAGGTGGTTTAACTTGGTTCTCAGAGTGTTTTTGACCAATGTCTTTATCCCCTTAGACCATTGGCTTCTAAACATCCTATTCTTTTATTTTTTTTTAATTTTATTTACTTATTTGACAGAGAGAGACACAGCGAGAGAGGGAACACAAACAGGGGGAGTGGGAGAGGGAGAAGCAGGCTTCCTGCGGAACAGGGGGTCCGATACGGGGCTCGATCCCAGGACCCTGGGATCATGACCTGAGCTGAAGGCAGATGCTTAAAGATTGAGCCACCCAGGCACCCCTTCATCCTATTATTTTAATTTAAGAAATAGAATTATAATTTAAATAATTGATATAAGCAACTCTAATTGGTAATGCCAATAATCTTTTCAATTAAGTAGTGTGGGACAGTCCTTCCCCCAACACACACACACACACACACACACACACACACACACACACAGCATCATATTTGTTTACGCCCATTCTATACACCTTGTGGCCCTGAAAGGATACTGAGAAACCTCGAGGACTCTACAAAGCAGAGTTTGGAAGTCCCTGCAATGCACTAGGACAGTCTTCATCTCTGCAACGTATGGTTGGGGAGAACTCAGGCTTTAGAAGGAAAATGTGTCCAAGAGAAAATGCATTTGCTCCAAAAGATTGTGCTATAACTTACATATTTCTACAAAACAACATAGAACAGGGGGACAGAATGAATGAGAAGGAAAAGGAGATAAAAACAAATTTGAGATCTGGCTTAGGTGACTTATTAAAAATCATTATTTATTTATCTTCTGAAGAGGCCCAAATGTACAGACTTGGTCTGTCTGTTAGAATGAGGATCCATCACTAATCGATAGATATTTGGACAAGAAAACTAGTTGTCATTACTTTCCAACATAGTAGTCAGACACAAATCATTTTATTAATTCCCAAGGTGCCTGCTAATCTTCCAAACATCTTTGCGTCATAGGGGATCTGCTGACTTCATTAAAAAGTGAAAATACCTTCCTTTCATGCACATGTTTGCCATTGGGAAGGCACACTAGCAACCCTCAAAAGGAATTTCCTGGGCATCCTAAATGATGTAAGAACATAGGCTGGGGGCAATGAAGATGAAGATTAGGATGAACTGAGGGAATTTTACAATCTAATACCAATAAGAGACAAATTTTAAGGAATGGAGTGACAATGAGGAATAAGGGGATGGCATTTCTCTTATGATTAGTTAGTGGAAGAGTTCCAAGGCTGACTTCCCTTTATTCATCTCCATCTGTCAAATATCCTACTAAAGGCCTATTTTAATAATGTTCTTCAACTACTTTGAATTTGAAATGTCACTAGGATAGGAAATAGAGATTTTTCTAAAATTAAGTTTTCATCTACCGAAAACAACCAGGAGCCTAAATGACTTTTTAAAAATTAAAAAAAATTAAATGTCTTAAAGTACATACTCTCTGTGGATAAGAATGAGATCTTTCTGATTGAATGAATATAAAAGGACACAAACACAAATATTTTTAAAAGTAACTAAAAAGGTTAAAGAAGCACAAATTTGAAAAAAAGTTTACATTTAAACCTGGAAGGAAATGACCCTAGGGACAGACTAAAAAAGATGTAGAACATATTTTAATAAGATATTCATACTTCAGATTTTAAGGACTCTAGGTAGATACTGACTTACCTGAAGCTCAGACCAAAAAAAAAAAAAAAAAAATCCTGCTCCATAACTCTGGTTTTAATATACTCTCGTTTTATCTATATTAAAATATTCTTCTGGAGAAATGAAAGCTCTCATTGTGCTACTCTTGCCCTCCTTTTAGAGCTCTTAAATACTCTGGTTATAGACTCTATAGAAATTCTTGGACAAATAGATTTCTGTGTAAGAAAATTCAGAAGCAAAGGATAAATCCATGTTATGATCATGAATGGTATAATTAAAATTAATACACTGTATCAAAGTCAACCCCAAAAGAACTTTTATTTCAATACCTGCTTTTATAATTTCAAATAATTGCAAACTGAAGTAATGAATGTATTCATATCCAAATTCATTTGGAATGACTCTAAACTTAGA
Source organism: Callorhinus ursinus (assembly GCF_003265705.2). Lineage (NCBI taxonomy): Eukaryota > Metazoa > Chordata > Mammalia > Carnivora > Otariidae > Callorhinus > Callorhinus ursinus. The sequence continues at coordinate 15,355,905 of NW_027397064.1, forward strand.
TTGAACATGAAGAGGTTTGCAAATAAACAGTGTGATTATCTTCACTCTATCCTGGATAATTTTCATTCAGGTTAGTTAGGACAGCTAATTGTGTGCCTGGGCAGGAGAATTAAGGATGAGAATAATATTGCTATTATGTCTTAATAGGGTGAGCCGACAACAGTTTCTGTGTACCATCAGCATTTTTATTCTGCAAAGGAGAGGAAAGTGTTTGGGAAACATTTCAAAGTTAGTGTGCTGTGGTGAAATAAACTCTGGAAGTGGAGATAAAACCCGATTTGGAGTCTCATTATCTGTCATTTATTAAGTGTGTGACCCAGGGCAACTCCATCATTTAGGGCTCAATTTTCTCATCTGTAAAATGAAGAGATTGTACCAGAGAATTTCTCAGAGACCCATCGGAGCTAATGTATTTATGAGGACAACTGTAAATGCTTATATTTTTTTTTAAATCAAGAACATAAAATGGAAATTATCTATCAGTGAATAACTTAACAACAAAGGACTACAGGTGGCATAGACTCCATATATAAGTAAATAAGTAATAAGTAAAGGGGAAAATCTGACTTTATTCCCATAATTCAGAAATTTAGAGGGGAGACATAACTGAAGACCTGGGGCATTGATACTGATACAAAATATAGGAAAACTATAATTAAAACACACACACACACACACACACACACACACACACACACACACACACACACACCTGGGGCGCCTGGGTGGCTCAGTCAGTTAAGCAGACGACTCTTGATTTCAGCTCAGGTCATGATCTCAGGATCATGGGATTGAGCCCCTTGTCGGGCTCTGGGCTTGGAGGCTGCTTAAGATTCTCTCTCTCTCTCCCTCTCCCTCTGGGCCCCCACCCCCACACTCACACAATCTCTCTCTAAAAATAAAATAAAAATTAAATTAAATTTTTAAAAACACGCCATTTGTCTTAATATAATTGCATTCTGTGTTAAGTATAATTTCTGTTAGAAAAAAATAAAAGGATTATAACTTTCATCATTTGGGGAATTTGGGAGGATAAATTGCTGTTCACTCTCTTGGTTTAAACATTTCATGTAATTATATGGTTGAGTTGCATGACTGATGTCATGTTACATTTTTAGATATTTGTTAAAACACTGAATATTAATTTTTATAGTTTTCCTCTATTATCCTGGAAACAAGAAATACATTTTTCTTGTCTCAAACATTGTCTTAGCTCTTGAATGTTTTCTAGGTTCTAGGCAGTGGGCTTATACAGCCTAAAGGACAAAAGGAGCACTGCAAGATTTCTTCAACTAATATTTCTTGAAGGAATAAATGTTACCTCTGTATATCCGTCAACATTTAGTATCCGTCTGGTCACTGGTCCTCCCTAACTGCTTTCTTTTGGAGGTGAGGGTAGACTTTCTTAGGACAGACTAACTATAAACTTCATTGTTACTCCTCTCAGGTAACATAGAAACCCTGTGGTCTTGTCAAACCTCCTCCGCACACCCTTCCTGCCACAGAGTAGATGCTCACTAATTTTGCCTAACACAGCCAGAGGGGGCTCGCCCAGCCCTGAGCGGGATGTGGGGCTCTATCTCATGACCTCCCACCTTGCATCTCAGGGCTGAGTGTGGATGAGATCATTGCAACCCTTCAGATCTCTCTTTCTCCCCTCCTGGGAGTGCTTTGACTATGACTTACTCTTCGATCCTGTCCCTGGAGGGCAGAATTCAACTAATGGTGAATTGAGGAAATCATGGAATAATAATATCTGTGGTGGGAAGAGAAAGGAGGGAATTCCCTGTAAGCCCCTTCCATCCAACAGTGTCCCTCAGCATACACCTAGCAGATTCTATTAGTAATGAGGACCCCAAGCAATGTGGAGGATCAGGATGGGGGAAAAAAGTGGAAAAAATAGGCAAATATTCCTGACCAAGAGAATAAGGTGGGATTGAATGTAGATTTGATGGGGCAAATTTCTTACAGTCAGTTTGGCCTCAACTATTCACCATATTTGATGAAGAGGACATTTTGCCCCAATGGGCCTTGCTTCTATCTGAATTGCTTAGATTCAGTTTGGCTTCTACAGATTCACTCTTTCCTCTGTTATAATCCTTATCTCATGGATAGAGTTGCCAGGTAAAGTGCAGGATGCCCAGTTAAATTTGAATTTCAGATACACAATGAAAAAAAATGTAGTATAAGTATGACCCAAGTTTCCACATGTACTTACACATCTTCTATTTTGATTTGTAAAATCTGGAATCACTACTCAGGGATCAATCAGCATAGCCTGACCCATGATTCCATTTTCTATTCGTTCTCCTGAAGGACCTTATGGTGCTCTCACTATTAACTCCATCTCTTGGTCTCCAGATCCATGTAGTTGCTATTGGTGAGTAAGCCCCATGTACTGATGAGGTAGTTCCAAAAAAAAAAAAAAAAAAAAAAAAATCCACAAACATGAATCTCAGGCTGGTGTAAAACTTAGGTCAGTAGATCATTCTATGCCTTTCTGAGACCAGCTGGTTGTGGACTCTCCAAGGTTAAAGAGAAGACCAGTCCCACATATATCAGGCCAATGAGAAGATCTGGCTCCATAGGATACAGTTGGTAGTGATGACATAGAGCCAAACTCCCCATGAAGTTTTCTTTGGTCTCTAATTCTAGAAGTAGTTACCTTCCCCCTTATGCTATACTTTCAGTCATTTGCTAGATTCTATTCCTCCCTATCCCCAGTTAGGTATAAAATGGACTACACCATTCTGGAGAGCAAGATTCATTTCATATTGACCTGGGACCTTGGTGTCCCCTCAAAATGGACAAATAGATTGCCTTAAATATAAGTTATTCAAAACATTTATTTATCAAAAGTAAGCTCCCAGGGGCACCTAGGTGGCTCAGTTGGTTAAGTGTTTGCCTTCGGCTCAGGTCATGATCCCAGGATCAAGCACCCCATCTGGCTCCTTGCTCAGTGGAGAGCCTGCTTCTCCCTCTCCCTCTGTTGCTCCCCCTGCTTGTGCTCTCTCTCTCTCTCGATCCCCCTCTATCTGTCAAATAAACAAATAAAATATTTTTTAAAAAAGTAAGCTCCTAGTTTTGGAAGAAATAAATTGGCCATTTATTATGCATATCAGATAAAAAATACAACATAATCTTAGAGTATAATCATATACACATACCATACACAAATATTATGCAATTACCTAATCATAATACACATGTTAATTATGACTGATTGCTAACCATAAATAATAATGTATAATTAATTATTCTATTAATTGCCCCCTCTTTCCGCTCTGAAGTATCCTTATTTCAGAGATTACTACTTTTTGTTCCAGGTCCCCAAATGGCCCACCAGTATCAAACTGCCAGCAGCAGAAGAAGGATTTTTCCTGCATTTAGGTGCAGCTAAATGGAATACCATTAGGATTTTCGCATTTCTTTGTTTAACAGAATGTGCAGTGGTCCCTTGCCTGGAGAACTGGGTGTTGTAGGAACGGTCTTCCCAATAAGACTGGAAATTACCTTGGAAAAATACATTGTCTCATAGATAGAATCCATTCAAAAAGAGTATGAAGTTCTTTGAAGAACCAAAACTTTTTTTTTAAAGATTTTATTTACTTATTTGTCAGAGAGAGAGAGCACAAGCAGGGGGAGCGGCAGGCAGAGGAAGAGGGAGAAGCAGGCTCCCCGCTAAGCAAGGAGCCCCATAAGGGACTTGATCCCAGGACCCTAGCATCGTGACCTGAACCAAAGGCAGATGCTTAAATGACTGAGCCACCCGGGTGTCCCAAACCAAACTATTTTTGAGAACAAAAATATTTCTCAAAAAGCCAAAAGCTTACGATAAGTGCAACCTTATAAAATGTTTTATTACGAAGCATCTGGTTTGAACCCAGGCCAGGTTAGTAATCATTAGACATGGGTGCATTTAAATGACAATTTTCCTTTGTCTGTACCTAGTCAAAGTGTATCTCTATCATAGAAATTTCAGACAACTCTGTACTTAAAAAGCAATGTCCTATGTACCATCCATCATTTCTCCTTCACCACTTCATTCCGAACTCTGCTCAAATCCAACTTTCTTTATGAAGCCTTCTCTGTAGTAAGCGAGTTGGAGAGAGGCTGCCAATAACCACTCCTGAGAAACTTTATTAAACACTATTTTTCATGCACTCCATGGGAGTTAACGAAGGTGCCCTCTCTTCCTTTTGCCCTCAGCACTCTGGAATGGAGCACGCTGCAGCCAGAGCTGCAGGGTGGGATGGCTCCCTCCATGCAGCTCTTTGATCTTCTACATGGACTGGATTTACTGTTGCAGTGGACAGTTTTTTGGTGGAAAATAGCAGAAACTGGATCTCCTTATCATACACCAAAGGGGAAATCATTGGAAAAAAACAGGCTGCCTAACAGGATCATAGGGCAGCTCAAAGAACATGCCTGGAAGCATAGAGATGGAGGCAGCAGGGAGTGCTTGACAGCCTAGTGGGGTTCCCACTGTTTTCAGATTTTGCATCACACAGTTCCCAATTCTGATTCCAGGAAGAAAACTTATATTGGTCTATCCTGGGCTACCAGCCCTCCTACCTCCTTGTCATAGGCAGCACAGGGCACTTGAACAGTTTCATCAGGCAGTGCCCTCACATCAGAGAGGGATTTAACCCAAATAAGAACAAGGGTGCTATCCACAAGAGACAAGGAAGTGTTCCCTAGGCAAGTGAAAACTCAGCTGATAATCATGATACCTTTACTGGAGTTAGCAGCACAGAAACATCTGGAAATCACTTAGCACCCCTGTTTCAATAAAAGACAGCACAATAAAGGAGAAAGAGTGTGGGCGTTAGAGTCAGAAGCACCTGGCTTGCTATGTAATAGGTGGATGACCAGTCCTTTCTGAGCCTCCATTTCCATGTCTGCAAAAGAGCTTCACCTCATGAGGTTATCAGGGGAATTGCAGTAGATAATATGTGAAAAGTACCTTGCTCACAATCTAACGTCCAGTGGGCATTCTAAATATGACTGGTTTTACTTTCTTTGGTCTATGGTGAGCGCTGTCCCCCAGCAATTATAAAAATAACTTCAGAACTTTTTCCTAGATCTCAGGCAAGTACTCTCTTCCTAGAAAACTCCATCCACTTGATGATGTTAACAGACCCTGCTCCCGTTTTTCAGGAATTAATGCTTATCCTGCTCTTTTCCTGGCTCTTCCATTTAAGTATCATGTCTCACATTTTGTTGTTGTTGTTGTGTTCACTTCTGTTGTGTATGCCCTTCATATGATTACTTATTATTTAACTCTATTCCACCACCATGACTGTCACATCTCTGATCTTCCCACCCTGTGCCTGCTCTTCAGTGCTCCCCATGTTAACAAAGAGCATCACTGTCTATCCAATTGCTCACTAAAACTTGATCACTTTCTTAGTTATCTTTGACTTCTTTCTCTTACCATCTTGTCCCAGAGTCTATCAGTCACTTGGTCCTGTGGATTCCTCTTCCCCAACATTTCTGGATTGATCAACTTCTTTTCACATCTACAACCAGCACCCAAGCCACCCAACCAGTAGCCCTTTCTTCAGTGTACTGTTGTAGAACCTCTGAATTAATCTCCTTATGTCTACTCCAATTAGCCTTCCATCTTTTTTCTTCATGTGACAGCCAGAATTACTTTTCTAAACTGCAAAACCATCCATGTTTCCCCTTGCTTGGGACCCTTCTGAGTCGAAAACAAAACAGCAAACAACCAAAAAACCCCTTCTTGCATTTTTCCATTACTCACTCATAAGACTTCTGACACCAGATGTGTGGGGTTTTTCCCCACATGAAGCAAATCTCTGTGACACCAGCTGAGTGTCCTACAATTCAATTCCATTCCAACATTAATCAGTGTTGGCACAGACTTCACAGGTTAAGGGTTCAGTCCCACAAGATTATCCCCCACTTTGGACATCAATCACAAGTAATAGGTCCCCTGGTTCACCATAACTCTTGTCTGACGTGGCTACAAATTGAAGGTTCCCACAACCCCCTTCTTGGATTAGATCACTTGCTAAAATAGCTCACAGAAATCAGGGAAACATTGACTTATGTTTACCAGTTTATTACATAATAAAGGATATGATAATGTAGACAGATAAACAGTCAGTTGAAGAAATTCATAGGATGAAGTCTGGAAGGCTCCCCATCACAGGAGATTCATCCCCATGGAGTTGGTAAGTGGATGTGTTTACCAAACTGGAAGTTCCCCAAACTCTGTACTTTGGGGATTTTTATGGAGGTGTCATCATGTAGGCAATGATCTATTATTAACTCAATCTTCAGCCCTTCTACCCTTCCTGAAGGATAGGGAATGGGCCTGAAAGTTGCAAGTTATTAATCATGGCTTCATCTTTATAATGACCAGCCCCCAACCAAGAGCCTGTCAGGAGTCACTTCATTAGAACAAAATACACTCCTATCCCCCAGAAAATTCTGAGGGATTTAGGAGCTCAGTGTCATCTGAGCTCCTTTCATTCAGAAAACTACAAAGGTCTCAGGAACTTTGTGTCAGAAACCAGGATCAAAGACCAAGTGTTAGAACAAAAGATTCTCCCAGCACCCCTGTTTACAAGAGTTTTAGAAGCACTGTCTGTGTCAGGAACTGGGACAGACATATATTTCTTATTATTTCACACCATCCAAAGGCTTTCCTGTACACTAAGGATCAAAACTAAGGTCCTTAATATGAGCAACCAGGCTCTCCATGTTCTGGATCCTCTCTGTACTTTAAGTGGTTTCACCTAGTATCTTTTCCTGCAGCTCACAAATTTGCAACCGGGCTGCTTCTCTTGTTGCCTCAAAAGTACCCCTTTTGTGGGGGTACCTATCCTTCCCAAATCAGAGACTTCATGCTTACAGTTGTTTCTGCTTGAGTGTTCATTCTCCAGCTAATTTCAGCTCACCCTTCAGGTCCAAGCTTCAATGTTAGTTTCTCAAGAAAGCCCTTCCACATCCTCCTGTCCAAATTAGGTTTTACTACAAAATACATTCATGGAACTCTGTACTTCACCTTAGCTCTCATTTTGATTCTCAGTATAATTTTGTCTTGCCTGTTGTTTATCACATTGACCAGGCAACAGATTTTATATAGTTAGGCATTAGCTCAGTCACAAGTTGGTGCTCAAAAATATTTAGCAAATCAATGACTGACTGTATGAATGAATGATTTCAATGAGGCACATACATGGCAATACACTTATGAGCATGTGTGAATAAAGTAAATATAAATGTTCTTGTACTCATCAGAGGCTTATATAAAACCCTGTCTCTATTTCTTCGCACTTTATTTTCTGTTGACTTCCAATAATACTATGGGATTGTTTCACTTTTTTTTTCATTTTTTTGCTTTATGATTTGGCATAGGACTACCACCAAAAATATAAAATGGTTTTATTTTAAAAATAAGTAAATGCTTCAATGTATGCAATTATTTTTATTAATTTTATGAACAGCTATTATTTATTGAGGAATTGCTATATACCAATCACCATGCCAAGCACTTTATAGGCATTTATTCCACCCAACCCCCATCCCACTAGTAAGGAACTGTAATCACCACCCCCATTTTACAGATGAAGAATAGAGAGGTAAGGGAGTTCAAAAGTTGTTAGAGATCACATGGCTGGTTTTCAGAACTGGCCCCTGAACTCAGCCCTTTTCAAATTTAGCCTAAGCTCTAATCACTCTGATATGCTTAAAATGGAACTGAATATATTCAGCTCATTATGAACTTGTTCTCTCCAATATCTTCCTTTTAAGATAGTTCTAGGCATTGTTAGAGCCTATAAATAGGGGTGATCATGCAAGGTGGATCTAGCTCTAAAAGGCAGGGATAATTATGATAATTGTGGCTACTCATTATGGAAGTCTTTCAATGACCTGTGTACTGTCTTGAATATTTCACATATTTACTTTATTTAATCCACATAAAAGAAATCTGCCACATCTCATTATCCCCTTTTAAGGATAAGAGAAAGTTTGTCAAGGTCAGCTAAATTTTTAGAAGTCCTACTATACTTAAAGGCGTAAACTGGAATTAGGATCCATGTCCTCTGACTTCTAGCCTTAAGGTCAAACTCCTAATTGGTCTGAAATATGCCCCCTCCATCTTCCCCATCCAGGCTGCCAACCCTGTTGCCCTTACCCCCACCATTCACTGCACTGCTGGTCCTGGCCTGTCCTGGCTTCTTCTAAGACCCCAAATTGGGCTCGAGGGCCCATTGGTATTCTCAGAAGCACTGCTAAGTAAATTCTCTCATATAGAGATATAGGAGTAAGATATTCCCCACCAGTGAAACACTTCACAAGATTCCCTTCACAGATTTCTTTAAGCTACATGTCTGCCCAATGTATAGCAACAGACTAAATTCTCCAAACATGCCTGGGGTTTTGGTTATTCTTTCTGAGAAGTGATTCTTGTTTAAAAACTGCTATTCTCTTTACTTGGTAACATTTTCCACTGAAGTGTTGGAAAAATTTAAATTTCTAAATTTTTGAAGCTCAAGTAGTCAAAAGATATCATTGTATGTTATGATTCTAAAATGTAGTTGTATACCTACCATTTTTTCTGTTACAATACATACTTCTTTTCATCTTAAGATAAAAAAATATATAGATATACATATACGTATATATATAGATATAGGTATAATATTCTTTCAGAGGCATTATCATATATCTGCATGCAGTATATGTGTGGTGTGTGTGTGTATTTTTTTTCCCAAAGAGATTCCCTTTATGGGCTATTCTGTTTTATCAAAATTTGCTTAGCAAATTTTTCCTTACAGCTGGCTGTCACTCAGTTCTCATCTGTCTCTGTTATGTACAATGCCAGGTCACTAAAACCAAAGGTTGCCAGTGAGTTCATGGGGGTGGTTTGAGTTGAGGGAGATGAGAGAAAAGGCATTGTTGTTACTTAAAAGAAGCCATAATCTATCTGTTCCCCTCGGAAATCAATGCAAGGTGGAACTCCCCCAAACTCCCACCCCTGTCTTTTCAGAACCTCCCATTGACAGACCTCTGTTTTGGTTGTAAAAACCATATGAAATGTCCAGTGTGCCTCACTTAATATAAGAGCCTTCATTTCCCAATGCAGAAATTTCCCTACACTTCCACTGTCTGTGACCCACATTATAATAATCACACTATACTTTATTTACCAGTCAACTTGCTTGTGTGGATGACCGTATAACATAAATCCTCTTTCAACTTTTATTGTGTTTCTTTCTGCAGCTTTGAACTGCCTTTAAAAGGACCCTAGATTCTAGTATTTATTCCAGTATTTGGGTTTAAGTAACAGAGAGAGTTTATTTTCCCCTCTCTAAAAATGCCCCTCTTTCGCTTCTGTCTGGACTGTTCAGAAACCATATTTCCCAATGAAACCTCAAAAGGAGTTGACTGATACCTGTGTTCCTAAGCAAAATTTTGCAAAATGTTCCCATTCATGCTAGGACTTTGAAGAGAAGTCTCACCTCCCTGTGCTCTAAAGGCTGCCTTGCAGAAGTCCAAGTGTGCTACAGCTCCCTGGCTGGTGTCCTGTGCGTGTCTGATACCCCAGGCCCCTCCCAACTTCCTGAGGGATTGTGGATTCTTTTTCTCAATCTACTGTGTGAAGCTGCACATGTCTGTCCAACTTTCTCATTGGCACTCGGCCAGGTGGCATAGAAACACTTGGGGTCAGACAACCATATTGAGGTAGGTTGACTGCCATCAATACTGGGGACCCCTTAGGTTTTCTGGCTACCCTCCACCCCTGAAGATCTCTTAACCCTCTTTATAAAAACCTCAGGGAAGAACAGTTGGGGGAACGATACCCACAGCAGGCTCCTCTCTCTAGGGATGGGAATGTAGACATTAATAACAGCAGACAACATGAGTTGAATGTCTTACTAACCAGTCCTTGTGCTAAGAACTTCCATCCACCATCTCATTTAATCCTCTCAATAACCATGATAGCTAGGTACTATTATTACTATTATCCTTCAGCAGTCTTAGTGATTATATGTATGAATTCACTTGGTTCTCACAAAAACAATGTGAAGTGTGTATTATAATTATTCACATTTTTACATATGGGGAATCTGACCATCAGGGAAATTTAGTACATTTCTGAGGTCACACGGTGTGTGAGGTCTGATTCAAACCCAACTGGTCTGCTCCAGAGCCCACACTCTGGACTACAATATTATAGCTCCATAAAGGGCTTGCTTAAATTGAACTGCTTGGTAGGGGTAGGTCAAAATCTTTAATCTGTCAGTGGTGTGTTTTCTCAATTTGCCCTGTGGTTGACAGTTTGTAAGATGGCTCCCAGTGATACCCAACTCCTGGTGTGCACATCCTTGTCCAGTGTTGGCTGGACCTGGGGCTTTTCTTTTAATGAATAAAATGTTAACAGTGATGAAATGTCACTCCTGAGATTAGGTGAGAGAAGACTGTGAGTCCTGTCTTGCTTGCACTCTTTCTGACTGGCCGTTCTTGCTTGCTTGTGTCAATGAAGCAAGCTGTCATGTTGTTAGCACCCTGTGAAGAGATCCACATGGTGGGGAACAGAAGGCAGCCTCCAGCCAATAGCCAGTGAGGAACTTAGTCCTCATGTAACCACCCAGAAAGGAATTGAATCCCACCAACAATTGCATGAACAAGCCTGGATGTGGATTTTTTCCCCATTCGGGCCTTGACATATGTTATGGACAGAATATGTGTGTCCTCTCAAAATTCATAGGTTAAAATTCTAATCCCCAATGATGGTGTTAAAAGGGAAGTAATTTGGGGGGTAATTAAGTTTTAAGCATGATGCTGTCATGAGTGGGATTAGTGCCCTTACAAGTAGAGACCACAGAGAGCTCCCTTGCTTTTTTTGTCATGTGAGAATACAATGAGGAGTCATCTATAACCCAGAAGAGGACTCACACCAAAACTCAACCATGCTGGCACATGATCTTGAACTTCTAGCCTCCGGAACTATAAGGAATAAATTTGTGTTGCTTATAAGCTCCCAGTCTGTAGTACTTTGTTAGAGAAACCCACTAAGACAAGATGACTGCAGCCCATACCAACATGGTGATTCTAGCCTTGTTTGAGAAACCCTGAGCCAGGAACCCTAGTTAAGCTGGGTTTGGATTCCTGACTTGCAAAAACTATAAGATAATAAACATTGTTTTTTGTTTTGTTTTTTTTTTTTAAAGATTTTATTTATTTGACAGAGAGAGACACAGCGAGAGAGGGAACAAAAACAGGAGGGAGTGGGAGAGGGAGAAGCAGGCTTCCCGCAGAGCAGGGAGCCTGATGCAGGGCTCGATCCCAGGACCCTGGGATCATGACCTGAGCTGAAGGCAGATGCTTCACCGACTGAGCCACCCAGGTGCCCCATAAACATTGTTGTTTTAAACCACTAAGTTTTGGGGTTATTTGTTATGCAGCAAAAGATAACTAATACACATCATCTTGGTTTAACCAAATTAAAATAACTCCTATTAAACTCAAGATTTTATTAAGCAGCCAAAGACTCATTGAATTTCTATGTTGAAACAGAAACTGTTATTTAATATTTATCACTAACTGGGTACTTACCAAGTGAGAAGCACTATGCTTGGTCCTTTCCATAGTCAGTAGTAAATACTAACACTTAATCCTCATAACTTTGTGATGCCATTTTTAGTCACAGTTCATCAAATTATATTTAACAGTGGTGTTCTGATGTTTATTTCAGTTGTCCCACCAATCATTTGTTTATGTTTTTCCTAGAAATCTCTTTACTCAGATCTTGCCTGGGTTCTCGGTTTCTGTATTACCCAAGCTTGCTGAAGGTCTTCTGGGTGCTCTCACAATGTTCTGATCTTATGATTTGAGATTTCTGTTATTTTGACCTGGACCAATATCACATCAAGAACATGATCAGTCTTTACTTTTATGAATGCACACTGTGCCTTCGATAGACCATCTGCAGCCTAACTTTTTGTAGTATCTGCTGTACAAATACCTATTGCTTCAGATCACGTATATCGGGGGGCTAGTTCCTCTTATAGTTTCTATGACCCTGCAAGGTCTAGACTACTCCCATTCTGAATCTTCTGTGCTTTGTTTATGATGTCACAACAGGGTTCGGTGTGCATGAACTTCACCTTTTGATTAGTATGCAGATTAAAGTCACATCCCAATAATGGGCATGTCCTCATTCATTATATAACCTCCCAACACACATACACATACAAACACATACTGTAGTTACAATAGATCAGGGTGTTCCTGTTTGAATGCTTGATGCTCACTCTAAACCCAAAGTGAAGTAGTTAAACGGAGCATGTTAGTTCCACTAGGTACTTCTTTAGGTTTTTCATATGTGAAAAGAGGCACCTGTTTTGAAGAAGGTATATCAATGTCAAGACCTGCGTATGTTCAGCTTCCTGAATTCTGCAAGGCTATATACACTGTGCAGTCAGGATTTCATACCAGCAGAGTTGAATAAGCCACATGGCAGATTCATTATTTGGGGAAAATCAATGTATAGTCAACACATATGCATTTCATTTGCCCAGTGCAATCTAGAGATAAACTTTCAGTCCCTTTATATTTTATAATAAAAAAGGATCTAAAAATTGGTGTTTATTTTTTTTCTCCTTAGATAAACATTTCTAACATAATTGCTGAGCTCCTTAGAGCTCATTTATTTTTTCTGTATGACTTTTTATTGAAGTTCTGTTTAAGTTCAGGCACCAGGCCACTGAAAAGTGTGGAACATTTAGGCATTAACAATTTCTTCAAGAGTCCCATGCCAGATAACTGTTGGTGTGTTTTACCTTTTAAATCTCCTTTCTTCCCCTTAACCCTTGCATTGAAAAACTTGATATTTGAAAGGATCGATTAGTTGTTGGACACAGAAGATGGGAAATTCTTCCTTCTTGGGGTTCTCTGGAAAGTTCTTCTCAAAATGCTACATGGATGCAGGAATGTTAAAACAAACAACACACACATCAACGGAACAGAATAGAGAGAACCAGAAAGAAACCCACACATATATGGTCAATTAATTTACAACAAAGGAGATAAGAATATACAATAAGGAAAGGACAGTCTCTTTAATAAGTCGTGTTGGAAAACTTAGACGGTAACCTGTAAAAGAATAAAACTTGGCCACTGTCTTCCACCATACACAAAAATTAACTCAAAATGGATAAAGACAGGCTTGTAAGACCTGAAACCATAAAACCCCTAAAAGAAAACATAGTGGGTAAGATCCTTGACAGACGTTTTGTCAGTAATTTTTTAAATCTGACACTGAAAAGCAAGAGCAACAAAAGCAAGAGCAAACTAGTGGGATTATATCATACTAAAAGCCTCTGCAAGACAAAGGAAACAACCAACAGAATGAAAAAGCAATCCACTGAATGGGTGAAAATATTTGCAAATCACATATATGGTAAGGGGTTAATATTCAAAATATATAAAGAAACCATTCACCTCAATAGCAAAAGGGAAAAAAAAAAAAGAACCAGTCTGATTTAAAAAAAAAAATGACAGAAGATCTGAACAGACACTTCTGAAGAAGAGATGGTCAACAAGTACATAAAAAGAGACTCAAAATCCCTAATCATCAGGGAAATGCAAATCAAAACCACAATGGGATAACCACAATGAGATATCTCAGACCTATTAGAAGGGCTATGATCAAAGAGACTAGAAGTAACAAGTGTTGGCAAAGTTGTGGAGAAGGGGAACCCTTGTGGACTGTGGGTGGAAATATAAATTGGTACAGCCACTGTGGAAAAAAGTTTGGCTGTTTTTCGAAATATTAAAAATAGAACTACCATGATCCAGCAATCCCACTTCTGGGTATTTATCAAAAACAAAAACAAAAAAAGACAACAATAAAAAAAATAACTCTAAAAGATACCTGCAACCCCATGTTTGTTGCAGCATTATTTACAATAACTGAGATATGAAAACAATCTAAGTATCCATCAATGGGTGATGGATAAAGAAATTATAGTACATAAATATATATGTATATATATGTGTATGTGTATACACACACAATGAATATTATTTAGCTATAAAAATAACGAAATCTCGCCATTTGTAACAATATGGCATTATGCTAAGTGAAATAAGTCAGACAAAGACAAATACCATATGATTTCTTTTATATGTGGAATCAATCAATAAATCAGTTAGGCAATAAAATCTAGCTCACACATACAGAGAACAGATTGTTTGTTGCCAGAAGTGGGGAGTAGGTCATAAGAAAAGTGGGTAAACTGTTTTTATTTTAATGTAAATATTTTTAAAAAATGATTGCCGAAGAATACTATGCTAAATTCTTTTAAGTATAAAGCAAGTTTGACATAGTGAGGCTGTATGTTATACACTTGAATTTGTGTCCAATAAGTGTGAATTCTGACGTAGGAGAAAAAAACCAGTTTGGGCATTATTGTTCAAAAATAAGGCCTCACGTTTTTCTGCTCTGGGGCTGTGTTGTAATCTCCACCAAATTATTGTGAAAAATGAATGGCTTTGATATTTTCATGATCAGTATGGATTACCAAAATACAAATTAGCTGGGCTCCTGCAAACCAAGCGAATTGTGATGAATAGTTTTGGGGGGTGTGTGGGCTTTAGTCGTGATAAGTTTTGGGGAGGGGAGCTGAGGGAAAAGGAAACATGAAGAATGACTCTCAAGTTTTGGCTTGGTGATGGGTGAAGCTGTTCAGAGAGACAGGAAATCCAACTGTCAGTTTTCCGTGAAAAATAGTGGCTTTCTCTTTGGATATGTTGAGTAAGAGGGCCTAACAGACCTCCAGTTGGAAATGTCTAGCAGGCAGTGGGATATATTTGTCTGGAGTTGGGGCAAGCGGTCAGGATTCGGAGCTTGTGGGGAAGGGAGGGATTTAAAGTAATGAGAGAATGTGAACGTTTATGGATCGATCTGCTGCTATTTTTAGAAAAAAAGGCTTAGAGCGACAAAAGACCTGCGAAAGAAAAATGCCTCTGGCATCAGTGTCTGTTCAAGAGTCTCATGTCTGTAAGCTTAACTATATGTGACTTAATCCTTTGAAAATATTTATTTAACTTTTACACAAAGGCTCGTCTTACTACCGTGAGATTATCTGGGCACTGGGGAACGTCTTGCTCAGGTTCCAGGTGTAGATAATTGCACATCCAATGGACGGTTGCCCAGGAGTCACCCTTCCATACCCCTATTGCAACAATGATGTATTAAAATCTGACATTATCATACTCATTTTATAATCTTGTGTAAAAGTAAAATAAAATAAAATTGCAGCAGGCATACAATAGATTACTTTGGGATATTTGCTAAATTTACCATTCTTCCTCCTCCTCCTTCTTCTCCTCCTCCTTCGATTTATTTATTTATTTTAGAGGTGGGGGAGAGGCAGAGGGAAAGGAAGACTCTTAAGCAGACTCCGCACTGAACTCAGAGCCAGAGGCGGGGCTTGATCCCAAGACCCTGAGATCACCACCCCTGTGAAAGTCAAGAGTTGGAAGTTTAACCAACTGCGCCACCCTGGCACGCCTTTTTTAATTTTTTTTTAAAGTAATTTTTAAGGATAGCTGTTATAGTTAGCTACTGCCATAATAAGGTTTTATGTAAATGCATAAAACAACCACAAAATATCAGTGGTACACAGCAATTAATTTGTGTTTGGATGCCTGGAAAAAGCTGAAGGTTGGATAGGAGACTGTACTGATCTATACCAATAGCGTACTTTCCCGCCATGAGAAGGGGTCCCCGGATCCAATAAATTAAACTTTGTCTCTTCTACAGTTTACTCATGGTTAATTGTATTAGAGGCAGTCACTGCCCAAAGCTAAGAATCTAAGACTGTAGATTTCTCCATTTGAAGTCAAAATTCATACTATACTTCCCTTATAAACTCAAAGTTTTACCATAATTTAAGAATTATTTCCACCATATTGTTCTTAATAAAACTATACAAAGATAAATCTTTTAATAAATATATAACTAAATAATTCATACCTTTATTTGGTCAATACTGTTTATCATCTTTATTATGCTTTATAGGAAAAGACACATTAAAACATGACCTATGCCCTCTGCTCTCAACATGTTCAGAAAAAAATGGGAAATAAGTTACATATACTACAAGATGATGTCTGACTGTAATCAGAGTTAATCCAAATTCTACATGATTTCCTGAAATCAATGGAAAAAAAAAGTAAAGACACATTCTCAACCTGCTTCCCTTGCTCTGTATTTTCCATCTCTTGGAATCCCGATCAAATATACAAAGTAGATACTTTTATCTTCATTCCACAAGGAAGGATCTGATGTCTAGAGCCTTTAAGAAACTTGTTTAAAGTTCACTCACCTACCAACATCTCATCTAGATTGGAACCTAGCTCTTGCTAACCTCACAACTGAGGTACTTCTTCTATTAAATAATATTGCCTCCTTCTGAATGAATTCTTTCTCCATGTTAATATGATAATGATGCATGCTGAAATCTGAATCTAAGATTATCTTTTTAATAGAAAAAAAGAAGAAAGCTATTTGGTACTATATCATTTAGTGTCGTTCAACTTTTGAACTGAGATTACATTCTCACCCACTATTTGTTCTGTAAAATATTTTAACTCATCTTTTTATTGTGTTACAGAAAATTCTGTTTCAAGTGTTGGTCTATATTAAACATTTTTAGCAACATAAACAACATGTTGGTTACGTCTTTAATATTTTGAGGATGAAACAGAAGTCTTCCAAGCAGCTATAATAAATTCTATAATCTCTACCCTGTGAGACTAATTAATTCATACTATGGAACATTTAAAGAAATGAAGCACCATTGTCAAACATCAACTCTTCCACAAAAAGCTTCCAAATGCCTTGGAAACAGGCTTCAGGAATTTATCCAGGCAAGACGTATATTAATAATGTGAATATCACGGTTACTTGCTCAGTGAATGTATAAAGAAGAAACTTGCTTGGCTGTATAATTTAGTAGATGAATTATTAAGCATGGTCATTAACTCATTGTTAATATAGTTATTAAAAATTAATACCTGATAGCTATTAAAATTTTTGAACATTAAACCCCGAGGCAGGATCGTAAACAATTATATAAAATATTTTTTCTTTAAAATAATAAATAACTGTCTTCAAATTGAGTACAGAATACATAATGTATGTTAAAGTGACATATTTGAATAAACTTTGGCAAATACTTTTATTTCTTTTAGCTCCTAAATTTGTCAAAATTTTTTATTTTCCAAGTCTAGACAGAAAGGTACAATGAAAATTCTTAATCACATTTTATATCTGATGCATAAATAGTTTGGATGCTAGATTTATTCTTTCATTAGGCTTAGAGATAAATTGATATATTTTTTTAAGATTTTATTTATTTGAGAGAGAGAATGAGAGAGAGAGAGTACATGAGAGGGGGGAAGGTCAGAGGGAGAAGCAGACTCCCCGCTGAGCAGGGAGTCCGATGCGGGACTCGATCCTGGGACTCCAGGATCATGACCTGAGCTGAAGGCAGTCGCTTAACCAACTGAGCCACGCAGGCACCCTAAATTGATATTTTCTTAAGAGATTTGTAATAACAAGAAACTTTTAAGTCTGTATCACTACAGATGGGGAAAATATCTTTTTTTTAATTTTTTATTGTTATGTTAATCACCATACATTATATCATTAGTTCTTGATGTAGTGTTCCATGATTCATTGTTTGTGCATAACACCCAGTGCTCCACGCAGAATGTGCCCTTTTTAATACCCATCATCAGACTAACCCATCCCCCCACCCTCCTCCCCTCTAGAACCCTCAGTTTGTTTTTCAGAGTCCATCATTCTCATGGTTCGTCTCCACCGACGAATCCCCCCCCTTCATTCTTCTCCTCCTGCTATCTTCTTCTTTTTTTTTCTTAACATATGTTGCATTATTTGTTTCAGAAGTACAGATCTGTGATTCAACAGTCTTGAACAATTCACAGCGCTCACCGTAGCACATACCCTCCCCAATGTCTATCACCCAGCGACCCCATTCCTCCCACCTCCCAACACTCCAGCAACACTCAGTTTGTTTCCTGAGATTAAGAATTCCTCATATCAGTGAGGTCATATGATACTTGTCTTTCTCTGATTGACTGATTTTGCTCAGCATAACAACCTCCAGTTCCATCCACGTCGCTGCAAATGGCAAGATCTCATTCCTTTTGATGGCTGCATAATATTCCATTGTGTATATATACCACCTCTTCTTTAGCCATTCATCTGTCGATGGACACCTTGGCTCTTTCCACAGTTTGGCTATTGTGCACATTGCTGCTATAAACATTGGGGTGCACATACCCCTTTGGATCCCTACATTTGTATCTTTGTGGTAAATACACAGTAGTGCAATTGCTGGATCGTAGGGTAGCTCTATTTTCAACTTTTTGAGGAACCTCCATACTGTTTTCCAGAGTGGTTGCACCAGCTTGATTTCCAATCAACAGTGTAGGAGGGTTCCCCTTTCTCCACATCCCCGCCAACATCTGTCGTTTCCTGACTTGTTCATTTTAGCCATTCTGATGGGTGTGAGGTGGTATCTCATTGAGGTTTTGATTTGGATTTCCCTGATGCCGAGTGATGTGGAGCACTTTTTCATGTGTCTGTTGGCCATTTGGATGTCTTTTTTGGAAAAATGTCTGTTCATGTCTTCTGCCCATTTCTTGATTGGATTATTTGTTCTTTGGGTGTTGAGTTTGATAAGTTCTTTATAGATTTTGGATATTAGCCCTTTATCGGATATGTCACTTGCAAATATTTTCTCCCATTCTGTCGGTTGTCTTTTGGTTTTGTGGACTCTTTCTTTTGCTGTGCAAAAGCTTTTTATCTTGATGAAATCCCAATAGTTCATTTTTGCCCTGGCATCCCTTGTCTTTGGCGATGTTTCTAGGAAGAAGTTGCTGTGGCTGAGGTCGAAGAGGTTGCTGCCTGTGTTCTCCTTTAGGATTCTGATGGACTCCTGTCTCACATTTAGGTCTTTCAACCATTTGGAGTCTATTTTTGTGTGTGGTGTAAGGAAATGGTCCAGTTTCATTCTTCTGCATGTGGCGGTCCAATTTTCCCAACACCATTTGTTGAAGAGACTGTCTTTTTTCCATTGGACATTCTTTCCTGCTTTGTCAAAGATGAGTTGACCATAGAGTTGAGGGTCCATTTCTAGGCTCTCGATTCTGTTCCATTGACCTATGTGTCTGTTTTTGTTCCAGTACCATACTGTCTTGATGATGACAGCTTTGTAGTAGAGCTGGAAGTCCGGAATTGTGATGCCGCCAGCTTTGCTTTTCTTTTTCAAGATTCCTCTGGCTATTCGGGGTCTCTTCTGGTTCCATACAAATTTTAGGATTATTTGTTCTATTTCTTTGAAAAAAGTGGATGGTATTTTGATGGGGATTGCACTGAATGTGTAGATTGCTCTCGGTAGCATTGACATCTTCACAATGTTTGTTCTTCCAATCCATGAGCATGGAACGTTTTTCCATTTCTTTGTGTCTTCTTCAATTTCTCGCATGAGTATTTTATAGTTTTCTGAGTACAGATCCTTTGCCTCTTTGGTTAAATTTATTCCTAGGTATCTTATGGTTTTGAGTGCAATTGTAAATGGGATCGACTCCTTGATTTGTCTCTCTTCTGTCTTGTTGTTGGTGTATAGGAATGCCACTGATTTCCGTGCATTGATTTTATATCCTGCTACTTTACTGAATTCCTGTATGAGTTCTAGCAGTTTTGGGGTGGTGTCTTTTGGGTTCTCCACATACAGTATCATATCATCTGCAAAGAGTGAGAGTTTGACTTCCTCTTTGCCAATTTGGATGCCTTTGATTTCTTTTTGTTGTCTGATTGCTGTGGCTAGGACTTCTAATACTATGTGGAATAGCAGTGGTGAGAGTGGACATCCCTGCCGCGTTCCTGACCTTAGGGGAAAAGCTCTCAGCTTTTGCCCGTTGAGAATGATATTGGCTGTAGGTTTTTCATAGATGGCTTTTCTGATGTTGAGGTATGTACCCTCCATCCCTATACTCTGAAGAGTTTTGATCAAGAAAGGATGCTGTACTTTGTCAAATGCTTTTTCTGCATCTATTGAGAGGATCATATGATTCTTGTTCTTTCTTTTGTTAATGTATTGTATCACGTTGATTGATTTGCGGATGCTGGACCAGCCTTGCAGCCCAGGGATAAATCCCACTTGGTCATGGTGAATAATACTTTTCATGTACTGTTGGATCCTGTTGGCTAGTTGGTGAGAATTTTTGCATCCATGTTCGTAAAGGATATTGGTCTGTAATTCTTTTTGATGGGATCTTTGTCTGGTTTTGGGATCAAGGTAATGGTGGCCTCATAAAATGAGTTTGGAAGTTTTCCTTCCATTTCTATTTTTTGGAACAGTTTCAGGAGAATAGGTATTAATTCTTTTTTAAATGTCTGATAGAATTCCCCTGGGAAGCCATCTGGCCCTGGGCTTTTGTTTGTTGGGAGATTTTTGATGACTGCTTCAATTTCCTTAGTGGTTATAGGTCTGTTCAGGTTTTCTATTTCTTCCTGGTTCAGTTTTGGTAGTTGATACATCTCTAGGAATGCACCCATTTCTTCCAGGTTATCTAATTTGCTGGCATAGAGTTGCTCATAGTATGTTCTTATAATTGTTTGTATTTCTTTGGTGTTGGTTGTGATCTCTCCTCTTTCATTCATGATTTTGTTGATTTGGGTCCTTTCTCTTTTCTTTTTGATCAGTCTGGCCAGGGGTTTAGCAATCTTGTTAATTCTTTCAAAGAACCAGCTCCTAGTTTTTTTGATCTGTTCTACTGTTCTTTTGGTTTCTATTTCATTGTTTTCTGCTCTGATCTTTATTATTTCTCTTCTCTTGCTGGGTTTAGGCTTTATTTGCTGTTCCTTCTCCAGCTCCTTTAGGTGTAGTGTTAGGTTGGGTATTTGAGACCTTTCTTGTTTCTTGAGAAAGGCTTGTATTGCTATATACTTTCCTCTCAGGACTGCCTTTGCTCTATCCCAAAGATTTTGAACAGTCATGTTTTCATTTTCATTGGTTTCCATGAATTTTTTTAATTCTTCTTTAATTTCCTGGTTGACCCATTCATTTTTTAGTAGGATGCTCTTTAGCCTATATGTATTTGAGTTCTTTCCGACTTTCCTCTTGTGACTGAGTTCTAGTTTCAAAGCATTGTGGTCTGAAAATATGCAGGGAATAATCCCAATCTTTTGGTACCGGTTGAGACCTGATTTGTGACCTAGGATGTGATCAATTCTGGAGAATGTTCCATGGGTACTAGAGAAGAATGTGTATTCTTTTGCTTTTGGATGGAATGTTCTGAATATGTCTGTGATGTCCATTTGGTCCAGTGTGTCATTTAAAGTCTTTATTTCCTTGTTGATCTTTTGCTTAAATGATCTGTCCATTTCAGTCAGGGGGTTGTTAAAGTCCCCCACTATTATTGTATTGTTGTCAATGTGTTTCTTTGCTTTTGTTATTAATTGCCTTATATAATTGGCTGCTCCCATGTTAGGGGCATAGATATTTACAATTGTTAGATCTTCTTGTTGGATAGACCCTTTAAGTAGGATATAGTGTTCTTCTTCATCTCTTATTACAGTCTTTGTTTTAAAATCTAATTTGTCTGATATAAGGATTGCCACCCCAGCTTTCTTTTGGTGTCCATTAGCATGGCAAATGGTTTTCCACCCCCTCACTTTCAATGTGGGGGTGTCTTTGGGTCTAAAATGAGTCTCTTGCAGGCAGCATATTGATGGGTCTTGTTTTTTTATCCAATCTGATAGCCTGTGTCTTTTGATTGGGGCATTAGCCCATTTACATTCAAGGTAACTATTGAAATGTATGAATTTAGTGCCATTGTATTGCCTGTAAGGTGACTGTTACTGTGTATTGTCTCTGTTACTTTCGATCTATGCTGCTTTTAGACTCTCTGTTTGCTTAGAGGACCCCTTTCAATATATCTTGGAGGGCTGGTTTCGTGTTTGCAAGTTCCTTTAGTTTTTGTTTGTGCTGGAAGTTTTTTAGCTCTCCTTCAATTTTCAATGAGAGCCTAGCTGGACATAGTATTCTTGGCTGCAGATTTTTCTCGTTTAGTGCTCTGAAGATATCATGCCAGTCCTTTCTGGCCTGCCAGGTCTCTGTGGATAGGTCTGTTGCCAATCTAATGTTTCTACCATTGTAGGTTACATATCTCTTCTCCCGAGCTGCTTTCAGGATTTTCTCTTTGTCTCTGAGACTCGTAAGTTTTACTATTAGATGTCGGGGTGTTGACCTATTTTTATTGATTTTGAGAGGGGTTCTCTGTGCCTCCTGGATTTTGATGCCTGTTTCCTTCCTCACATTAGGGAAGTTCTCTGCTATTATTTGCTCCTATATAGCTTCTGCCCCTCTCTCTCTTTCTTCTTCTTCTGGGATCCCAATTATTCTAATGGTGTTTCATCTTATCGTATCACTTATCTCTCGAATTCTGCCCTCGTGATCCTGTAGGTGTTTCTCTCTCTGTTTCTCAGCCTCTTTATTTTCCATCATTTGCTCTTCTATATTGCTGATTCTCTCTTCTGCCTCATTTATCCTAGCAGTTAGTGCCCCCATTTTTGATTGCACCTCATTAATAGCCTTTTTGTTTTCGACTTGGTTAGATTTTAGTTCTTTTATTTCTCCAGAAACGGTTTCTCTAATAACTTCCACGCTTTTTTCAAGCCCAGCTAGTATCTTTAAATTCATGATTCTGAACTGTAGGTCCGACATCGTACTAATGTCCGTATTGAGTAGGTCTCTGGCAGATGGTACTATCTCTTGTTCTTTTTGCTGCGGTGATTTTTTTCTTCTTGTCATTTTGTCCAGTGGAGAATAGATGAATGAGAGAACAAAATGCTAACAGGTTAAAAACGTCCCCAGCAAATATACTCTATACAAATCAGAAAAGACCTGAAACCAGGGGACAAGAAAGGGAAGGAAAGAAAAAAAAAAAAGAAAGAGAAAAGAAAGAAAAAAAAGGAAAAGATAAATACAAAAACAGAACAATATGAATAAAAGCGAATATGATCAAATATGATCAGTTTAGTGCATAGATCAGTGCCACACACTAGATTTGGGGCATATTTTGGTCTGTTAGAAAAAAGTGCCTCCTAAAATTTTAAAGGAAGAAAGACTTATATATGTACAAAATAAGAGTTGATACAATGAAGGGATTGAAGATGACTGTAAAGATGAAAATTATAAAAGATTTTATAAAAGGAATTGATACAATAAGAAGTTGTTTGAAAAAAGAAAGAAGATTTTTTAAAAAAAAGAAAAAAGGAAAAAAAAGGAAGAGAATGTGATTAGGCAGGAGACTAGAACAAAGCCATACACTAGTGATTTAGGGTATATTTTGATCTGTTAGAAGAAACTGTATCTCAAAATTTTAAAGAGAGAAGAACTTATATATATATGACAAAATAAGGGTAACTACTATGAAGGGATAAAATATGACTCTAAAAATGAAAAATAAAAAATGTTTTTTTTAAAAAAAGGGATTGATAAGATGTTGGTTGAAAAAGGGAAAAAGAAAAATTAAAAAAAAAAACGTTTAAAAAAATTAACTTTGACAAACTAATGAATCATGGTAAAAAAAGCCATGAATTCTATGTGCAGTATTCCCCTAGCGCTGGGGTTCTCCCGTTCTCCTTGATCGGTAAACTTGGTCTTGGCTTGCTGGCTGTTCGTGCTGATCTTCTGGGGGAGGGGCTTGTTGCCATGGTTCCCAAATGTCTTTGCCGGAGGCGGCGGAATTGCCCCACCCTTGTCGGTCTGGGCTAAGCAAGCTGCTCGGGTTTGCTCTCAGGAGCTTTTGTTCCCTGCAAGCTCTGGGTACAGCTTTGGAGGACCAGGGTGAAAATGGTGGCCTCCCAATCTCCACTCGGAGGAGCTGAGAACTAAGGGACCCCCTCCTCAATGTGCCCCCAGAGAAAAGCAGTCAGTCACTCCTGTCTCCCTGGTCTCCGGCCACACTCTGTGCTCACCCAGCATGTGACCGAGTTTTCTATCTCTGGCACCCGACCCCGTGTGGAGTCTCCAAACCTAGCAGAACCCTGCGGTGCGCTCCCACGCCGCTCCTCCTGGGGGAGGGAGGGGAGTCTCCCCGGATCTGCCGCTTTTTGGGTCCCTGCTGGAGGAGCAGTGGCCCGACTGGGCCACGGATCACAATTTATGGGAACCCGTAGCTGAGAGCCCGTGCCTCGGCTCCGTCTCTGCAGCCGGCTTCCCCGCTCCGATACCTGCTAGCTCTGCCGCACTCAGGCACCCCTGGTCTTTCTGTGACCCCGAGGGTCCTAAGACCACACTGTCCCAGGGAGGGTTCTACCCCCCTCTTAGCCACTGAAGTGACGTCCCTCCGCGGAGCCGACTTCTACAAGTTCCAATTTTGTGCTCTGCGGCTCTAGCACTTGCCAGAAGCGGCCGACGGAGGCCCCCTCCCCCACCGTCTATCCTCCCGAATATCGCCTCGGATTCACTTCTCTGCACGTCCTACCTTCCAGGAAGTGGTCGCTTCTCTGTTCAGAGAGTTGTTGCTACTCTCTTCTTTGGTCTCCTGTTGAGTTTGTAGGTGCTCAGAATGGTTTGATCCCTATTCAGCTGAATTCCTGAAATCAGACAAAATCCAGGTCTCCTACTCCTCCGCCATCTTGCTCCTATCCCGGGGAAAATATCTTAAGATGCAAAATCTCAGGCACCTATAAGAAATTATATGTTTTAAGACTTGTGTATTTATATAATATATCCCTTGTGGGAGATGCAATAAAATTAGCATAGAAATTTGAGTCAGAAAATCAAAATTTTGCTCCTTTACTTCTGATCCTGGCTGCACATTCAAAACTTCAGAGACACTTTTAAGGCATATTAATTATTTGGGCCCTCACCCAGGATGCTAAACTAATGGGTGAGGCCTATCCTGCTTTGCCAATGCACGCTTAGGAGGTTAATAACTCTAGAAGGTCAAGCGGCGAAGCCTGAATCCTCATCTGCAAAATGGGAAGATATTGATTATGGCCCTAGTCAATTTCTCGGGGTTTTTGGAAGACTCAAAAGGGATGTATACATGTGTTTTGTCAGCTTCGGATGCTAGGCCTCTGAACTCTGTTAAATTGCTTTAGTGGACCAAGTGGTATTCTATAATGGTACTGTGGGGTGTGTGTGTGTGTGTGTGTGTGTGTGTCAGAGACAGAGAGACAGAGACAAGAGAAACAGATAGGCAGACACAGACAAAAAGAGACAAAGAGAGACACAGCGATTTGTTAACTTGGATGTCATTTCTTTTCTGTAGATTTGCCTTATTTTTCAAATAGAACAAAATTTCATTAATGGATATTTAAAAATCATACTTGATAAATTTAATATATGATTCATGCTTCTCCAGTTACTACAGGTGAACTAATTTTATCTCTATACGAGCATTTTGTCTTATAAATCTTGTTGCTGTGGGTCTCTATTTACAAGCTAATTTATATTTCTAATCTCACTTAAAAATAATGTTTACTGAAGAAGTTTTTTAAAAATAGCATATATTAGAGAAGTACTTTTTTTCAGAATATAGAAGCAATAAATGTTAATAGATACTAAGCTGGAAAATATAGAAATGCAGCAATGGAAAAATAAAGCAGCTATGATCCAGAGAAAAAGCATTGTCAGCATATTGATTTGCTCATTTCTCCATTTATTTAGTACTTTTTAAAATTATTTGTATGAGTTTATTCTATTAAAAGATTAGAAGATACCAACATTTTGTCTGTTATATTTTGGGTGTTTTATATATATATATATATATATATATATATATATATATATATATGTATGTATTATGTGTGTGTACCCCAGAAGGCTTAAGAACTCCTGGGACTTTTGTTTCTCTTGCCTTTGGGGACAAAACCCTAGGAGTTCTTAAACCTTCTGGGGCATAGGAATCCCTTGAGGAACATTGGTTCCAGGGCCTGGTTCCTTTCAATGAGTTTGATATTGGTGAGATGCAGAAAAAGGGAAATCCTCCTACACTGTTGGTGGGAATGCAAACTGGTGCAGCCACTCTGGAAAACAGTATGGAATTTCCTCAAAAAGTTAAAAATCGAGCTACCCTATGACCCAGCAATTTCACTAATAGGTATTTACTCAAAGAATACAAACTTAGTGATTTGAAGGGGAACCTGCACCCCAGTGTTTATAGCAGTGATGTCCACAATAGCTCAACTATGGAAAGAGCCCAGATGTCCATCAACAGATGAATGGATAAAGAAGATGTGGTATATACAAACAATGAAATATTACTCAGTCATCAAAAAGAATGAAATCTTGCCATTTGCAATGACGTGGTTGGACCTAGAGGGTATTGTGCTAAGTGAAATGAGTCAGTCAGAGAAAGACAAATACCATATGATTTCACTCATATGTGGAATTTAAGAAGCAAGACAGATGAACATAGGGGAAGGGAAGGAAAAATATAAGATGAAAATAGACAAGGAGGCAAACTCTAAGAGACGCTGAACTCTAGGAAACAAACTGAGGGTTGATGGAGGGGAGGTGGGGGAGATGGGTAACTGGGTGATGGGCATTAAGGAGGGCACTTTATGGAATGAGCACTGGTATTGTATGCAACTGATGGATCACTAAATTCTACCTCTGAAACTAAAAAAAATTAAAAATAAAAAAAAAAGAAATCCTGGGGCTCCTTAGGGAGCTACTGATGGATGTTTGAGACTCTCCTAAAATTCTTGGCAAATTAGCCCATGTTCCCATGCTCCTGCCCTTCTTTGTCAGATATAGTCCTGGGAAAATAAAAATAAATCAGTAAATATTTGTTGAGAGAATAAATGAATAAATGAATGAGTACATAAATAATTGAATTAATACAGAGGATTATCAGATCTTTTTTTTATTATTATGTTATGTTAATCACCATACATTGCATCATTAGTTTTTGATGTAGTGTTCCATGATTCATTGTTTGTGCATAACACCCAGTGCTCCATGCGGAACGTGCCCTCTTTAATACCCATCACCAGGCTAACCCATCCCCCCACCCCCCTCCCCTCTAGAACCCTCAGTTTGTTTCTCAGAGTCCATCATCTCTCATGGATCATCTCCCCCTCTGATTTCCCCCCCTTCATTCTTCCCCTCCTGCTATTTTCTTCTTCTTTTTTTTTTTTTAACATATAATGTATTATTTGTTTCAGAGGTACAGGTCTTTTTCTCCAATCAGTTTTTAAGATCATTTCAATTAGTATCCCAAAGGAGAGCCTTTAAAACTCTACAGAGTGGTTTTGGATTTCACCTGAAAGAATAAGTAGCCAAATAGCCAAGAGAATAATTTTTTTAAATTTTTATTGTTATGTTAATCACCAGACATTACATCATTAGTTTTTGATGTAGTGTTCCATGATTCATTGTTTGTGCATAACACCCAGTGCTCCACACAGAACGTGCCCTCTTTAATACCCATCACCAGGATAACCCATCCCCCGACCCACCTCCCCTCTAGAACCCTCAGTTTGTTTTTCAGAGTCCATCGTCTCTCATGGTTCATCTCCCCTTCCGACTTACTCCCCTTCATTCTTCCCCTCCTGCTATCTTCTTCTTCTTTTCTTTTTCTTAACATATAGTGCATTATTTGTTTCAGAAGTACAGATCTGTGATTCAACAATCTTGCAAAATTCACAACGCTCACCATAGCACATACCCTCCCCAATGTCTATCACCCAGCGACCCCATCCCTCCCACCTCCCACCACTCCAGCAACCCTCAGTTTGTTTCCTGAGATTAAGAATTCCTCATATCAGTGAGGTCATATGATACATGTCTTTCTCTGATTGACTTATTTCACTCAGCATAATACCCTCCAGTTCCATCCACGTCGTTGCAAATGGCAAGATCTCATTCCTTTTGATGGCTGCATAATATTCCATTGTGTATATATACCACATCTTCTTTATCCATTCATCTGTCGATGGACACCTTGGCTCTTTCCACAGTGCCAAGAGAATAATTTAAAAAGCAAAATAATGTGAGAGACTCTTACCATGAGGTAGTAAAAAAATATTATAAGACAACTACAAGCAGGGAAAGGGTAGATCCAGAATTACCATTGTGATTAATGGGAAAGAATAGATGCCCACATAAATAAATTCATTTGTATAGAAAAAGTATTGCATACATGAAAAGTATGACATATTTGAGGGAAAATATGGGGAAATGATTTTTTTTAAGTAAATGATGCTGGCATTGCAATCCATAAAATATATTTAAAAAGAAAGAAAAATTATACTTATATTGTATACCAAGATACAGTCCAGCTATATTAACATTATATGTGCATCAAAATAAAATCACAGCAGTAAAAGAAAATGGGGATAAATATTTAATAATATCAGAATAGGGAAGGCCTTTCTAAACATAAAAACAAACTTACTCACATTAAAAAATGAAAAGAATGTATGCCCCAAAGACAAACACAACCAATAAATATGGCAAAATGAGGGAAAATATAAAGATGGAAAAAAATTCCTTATACCCATCACTGAAAACCATGCCAATAAAAAGAAACCATTTTCAACGACCAAATAAGCAAATATTAAAATCTTGAAAATATTGGCTGTGAGACTAGGAATTAGGAAATGTCAGGAACTGTTTTTCAGAGTATAAATTTTCATATTACTTCTGGGGAAAAACTTGGCAAATTTTTTCTTAACGTCTTAAAAATGCACAAACTCTTTTACCAGTAACTTCCTTTGTTGGACGGTAGTCTAAGGAAGTTATCTAAACTATATCAAGATTTTGATAACAGAATTTGTTTCTCTGAAAAAATAATAAACAACTGAAATGACCAACAAAAGGAAATCGGCTAATGGAATTAGAGCATATTTTTGAGATGAAACATTATAAAATATATATGATCATAAATTATGCCAGTAGAATATGTTGTGTCAAAGAAAATATTCACAATCTATATCTTATAATCTATGTCAGTGAAAACAAATTGTACATTTTTTACAAAGGAAAATGATACAACATTCAAAGGACATACACTAAAATCTAAGCAGTGGTATATTTTTATTTTTATAATTATTAATAAATACTAAATCATTTTTGTATAAATACTGTTAGAAGACAGTAGCTTTTATAATTCATTGATGTCCATCTTCATTCATCTATAAAACACATAGGTTGGCAAAACTAAACCCATACTATTAATCTCCTTTAATTTAGTTCAATAAATGAGAGGAAACTAATCTTTTGATCCAGTCTAAAGCTTAAAAGGAAACTTTTAGATATGATGGGTATATCTTCCCTGGAATATGGATAGCGAAGATTTATCCATCTCCACAGGATACAATTCCAGATTTGGTAGTACTAGCCTTAAATCCTGGCTTGGTCTTGAACAAATCACATAATCCCTCAAAGCCTTAGTTTCCTCATCTACAAAACAGGGAAAAAAAGGTTGCCCTGCCTCTAGGAGTATTGTAAGGATTCAAAATTCAATGAGATCGTGTGTGTGTGTGTGTGTGTGTGTGTGTTTAAGCATTTAAAATGCAAAGTTGTAAGTCAAAAATAGAATGTTAGCCCTGGAAGGAACCTCAAAATCATTTTAAACCATTCCCCAATCAAGAGGACACTATTAATCTAATGAGGGCATGCATATACCCTGATGGGGGTCTGAATTTTTGCACCTATACGAAAGTTATCAGCAAACTCAATTCCAAAGGAACCTGACCTGTTATTAAAAACCCTATACCAGTCAACAATTAAAGCATTGTATAAAGATAAATCAAGGAGTCATGTTTCTTCTCAAAGAAGCACACAATGTAAAAGAAATAATAAAACCTAGTGATTTAAATCCCTATAAAATTAATGCATTGTATATGAAGAATTAGCATAAAACATACTGACATTTATAGAATTGTTTCCAAAACACACTGAAGGAATTCCTTGTTAGAGAAAACAGTGGTTTGGAATTGTTTCCTCATGTGAGCCATAAAAAGTCTTATACTTCAGTACTTTTATTTAGTTGCTTTAAACCACAATTGAGTTCATGTAAATTGGAGTTTAGCTCTCCAATATTTTTAATCTCTCTATTCCCAGAGTGGAACCAGCTACTGAATACTAAGCCTTGGAAAAAGACACGTCGGTGATATAACTGGTTTGCTACCAGTGAAAATTGGTAGAGAAGGTACAGATTATGAAGAATCTTTTAAAACTAAATCTCCAAGTGAGAAATGTACATGTGAACTTTTTGTAAAGGTTGCACAAATTTGCAAATATTTTTAACTAGGTCAACAGGACTGTTCTTGGGTTTACGTCAGTTTAATTGGCACTTTGTTCAGTGGACCTGCCTATTCCACTTAAAATAAATGATCCCAATTTTCAATTTTTAAGACAAATACTAGATATAATTGTGTCTTACATCTGAGGTGAAGGGACTCTTTTTTTTTTCAAGTTGTTCTATAAGATTCTTTTTAAGTTGTGATAAAAGATACATAACAAAAAAATTACCATTTTGATGGTTTCAATATGTACCAAAAATTGTACAAACATCACTGGAGCTGCTACCTAGTTCCATAACTCTTGTATTACCCTGAAAGGAAATATCATTAAACTCACTACCGCCTCCCCAGCTTTTGACAATTACTAGTCTGCTTTCTTTCTCTATGGATTTGCCTATTTTGAATAGGAACCATTACTTTTTAAAAAGTTGATATATAATTAACTTACAAACTTATTAGTTTCAGGCATACAATATAATGATTTGATATTTGTACATATTATAAAATGATGACCTTAAAAAATCTAAGTAACATCCATCACCACACACTGTTACAATTTTTTTTTCTTGTGTTGAGAACATTTAAGAATTACTTGCTTAGGGGGTACCTGGGTGTCTCAGTCGGTTAAACATCTGACTCTTGATTGCAGCTCAGGTCATGACCTCAGGATCGTGAGATTGAGCCCCGAGTTGGGCTTTTCACTGAGCATGCAACCTGCTCAAGATTCTCTCTCTCCCTCTCCCTCTGCCCCTCCACCCCCACCCCCCAAAATCTACTTGTTTAGCAACTTTCAAATATACAGTCCAGTGTCATTCACTCTAAGTCCCCATGCTGTCCATTACATTCCCAGGACTTATTTATTTGGAATTATTATTTGTAATCTAACTGTGCTGGATAGTCTTTGTCCTTCCAGTTTCATTCTTCACTCTTTTCTATTAGGCTCTGGACCTCAGGAGACTAATGTCCATGGGCTACATTAACAGGGCGCCCCTGCTCTCTGGCTGCTGATTGGCTTTGGCTCTCAGAAAGCACTGGGGATACCTGGGTAGCTCAGTCATTAGGCGTCTGCCTTCGGTTTGGGTCGTGATCCCAGGGTCCTGGAATTGAGCCCCGCATTGGGGTC